>NC_053166.1:119522253-119824591 GCF_016835505.1 Polypterus senegalus | reverse complement strand
TGGACTCTTTCTAATACTCCATTTGCGATTCACAGATAAGAGAAGGAAGGATTTTAACCAAAGTCGCAGTTAACCTGAGCTCATCCTGATGGTGACCACGAGGGGAGCTGCAGACTACAGCTGCAGGTTCGAGACAGGCTGGTAAGTGGGATTTAATAGAGCAGAGTCAAAGGGATGGAGATTCTTAAGTCTAAATAGACAGTCATAAAGTGAAGATAGGGTCAACATCAGACTCTTCCACTACATAAAAGGGCCCCAAAAATTAGATAATTGGCCTGAGAACGTTTTCCTCTTTGGTGCTGACTGAGAGCTTAAAAATATCCACCTGCTACCACAAGGAAAGAAAAAAAAAAGCATTCTCAACTAAACTACTTCACTGTGGCAAAAAATAAAATTAAGGTTCAAATGTAAAAAGAGTCAAGAGTAATCAAAAAGAATGTTTTTACAGCCAGGAAGGACTTAAGATATTCATGAAATAGCAATTGAAGTAGATCCAGCATCACAACTGGGATGTTCACAAAGAATTGTCACAAGTGTATAGAAAGTAAACCAATTCTCATGAAATATCAAGCGAACAGCACTGCTGTGGTCAGAAACAGACTATTAATAAAGAGGAGCTAACAAACTGTACATACTATTATCATCATCATCATTGGTTTTTAGATGTTCTGTGAGTGTTGTACATAATTTTTAACTAGCCAGTCTTTCCTTTAGCTATTATTAGAACAATATCAGTATGGACACTTTGTTAGTATACAATGACGAGTATCTAATTGTGTGTGACAATTTTCTTCTTCTCATGTTCGCAAATTAAATTCCCTATAAGATATTTTAAGCACCTCAAGGATTTTATTCCACAGTCTTCATTATCACTATTCAGCCTAAAGCTCACCTTTCTCATCTTATCAGTCATCCCAGACACCTTGTTTGGTGTTCAGACTAAACAGTATGGACAAGAAGAACAAGCGTGAAATGAATTGAGGTTATGAACGGAGGAGTGGGAGGGGGGACGCTGAGTTGGGTAGCAGCACATTGGTAAATCTAAGCAGTATTAACACTTTGTTCTGAGGCAGGAGATAAGAAGGAAGGAAAAAACAAGATGAAAATGAGTTACGAGTTGTGTGGAGAGGCCGGGCTGCTGAAGCTGGTAAAGATTGCAGAACTCTATGCTAAAAAATTGCTGAGGTGTGCTTTAACATATGAATAGTTTTCTCTTCTTGAGCACATTTAAGATCATTTAATTAAAAAATAAATTTAAATTAGACCATTTCAAGTTTCAAATTAATTAAGTTCTAGTTTTAAGGTTTCAGTCCAGCTAATACTATTAATTTCAATCATAGCATTCATTTTCTAAAGTTGCTTATTTATTTCAAATGACTGTCTTGGAATTTTCTAGCACAGAGCAGGTACTAACCTCAAATGGTGCACCAGATCATTCACATCCACCTAACCCTTTAAAAAAAATTTTAATCTAAAGATATTTTTTATCACTGGTATCACATCTTTGATATTCTACTTCATAAACCTTAGGTCTGGGATTTACATTGTGTAAAATTGTGTATTAAATAAATAGATGTACTGTAAATGTCTTTAAGGCAGTGACCAAAGCAATGTGAGCAGTATTCCTTGCTCTACCTCTAGATGAAGATATGAATGAAACAATTTGCATAAAAATGAATTTGCAGCAAAACTCAGTTTGTTTTATACAAAAATAATTAGCAAATTTTCACTTCCAGCAAAATTTTTACCATTCACAGAAGTCGACATAACACCCGGTCTTGTCACCTGTAGGAATTCTTAGATGATTCTTCACTTATGGGGTGTATCAATAAGGGGGATAGTGGAGAATTTTGTTTCTTAATGCAAAGGGAATTGTCTGCACCTTACCATCAGCAAAACCAAGGAGATGGCTATTGATTTGTGCTGCAGCAAAGGGCCTCTGTATCCAGTCACTATTCAAGATGTAGTGGGGGTCTACTCCTACAAGTACTTGGGGGGTCCACATCAATCACAGGTTGGACTGGTCTTGGAACACAGAGGAACTATATAAGAAAGTTCAAAGTGGGCTCTTTTCTCTTAGGAGACTGTGTTCCTTTAATATGGAAAGTGACATCTCTTTTTAGTGCTGTGCCATTTCCACAGCCATATTCAAATTACATCAGGCCTTCTTAGTTGCAGATGGTTGCCTATCTTTAAGGAATACTGAGATAAAGTGTGCTACCAAGATGGAATGTTGTAGAAGATGTCAACCAGGACCTCTCTGAGAGACAAAAAAGAGGAAGACAGAGATATATAGGAGAGAGAGAGAGAGAGAATACCAGAGTAGAGGTCTGTATGGTACTGATCTTCTGGTTCCACTTCCAATCATTCCAGCCAAAGATCCATCTTTCTCAGGCCCGACCTGACAAAAATACATTCCATTTGCATCTACGTCCACTTGCTCTCTGTTATCACATTTCTGCTTTCACCTCAAAAAGGCACTTCAGTTGGACACATAGATAGATAGATAGATAGATAGTGACCAGATGTCCTCTTTTTTCTCAATGATGTCCTCTTTTTGAGACCTTAAATAGTGGTTTGTTTGGTATATGTAAAAGTCTCATTTTCTGTGTTTTAATTTCATAGTACATTGAGGCATTAAATTGCCTAAATCTCAATAAACACTTGGAAAATCAGTGTGTTCTAAAACTGTTAGCTCCTGTATATATAAACTATGCATAGTTTATTTATTTTTCAAGGACCTGCCCAGAGGTTCATCAGTGCTCTGACTGCCGCTCCCAAGACCTCAGGAATAAAGTCTAATCACCCAGGTTTTCTCTTTACTCTTGTTTTAGTCTTGTGCCACAAAAAAATGGAAGTAGGTACCTTGGGATTTCCATGGGAATACAGACTTTTATTTCAGAGCACAAATCTGCATGACAATGCAGGTAGACTGTGTGCAGTAAGCCATGTCACAGTAAATTAAACCTCCATGTGCACCAGAAAAAGAGTGATCTGGCAAGGGATAACACTGCCAAGCCAAGATGTGGCAGAATATGGATATAGGAACATTTTGTCCTTTTAAGGAATTAGACTGCCTATAAACATCTTAGGTTAGATAAGGCTTAGGATGAAGAGATACCAAGAAGCAGGAGCTGTAGCTTTGTGATTTTGTACCTACTGTGGGCTCCCTTCCTGCAGATAGGATTATTTCTGGCACAAGATCTTAATGCTGGAATTCATTAATGAGACAATTAGCTTAGAGTTGGAAATGACTTGAGCAAAGGCTTACTGGTCTGGAGTAGGTGAGAGAGTGAAATATCAGAAGGAAGATGGGGCCCCTAACTCTGCCTTTAAGAATATATCTGGGACTTATCTGGGCTTAACTTGTTTCCCTCCTTTGTAATTTAGCTTTTTTTGCACTCTGCAACTATTTTTGTTTTCTGTGACATTGGCCTCTGTATTGGTTGCATTTCCATAGATGACCTTTTATGAATATGCCCTTTGTACTACATACTGACTTAGATTAATAATATTACTCAGTAAACATAATGTCTTCTCATTTGTTACCTCAACCGGATCTGTAAAGCTCCTTCTGTCTGTGCAGTCAGTTATGTCCTACAGAGCAGAGCTCTGCGCTGAGGTCCTTCAGTCAAGTTTTGTTTGCTGAGGAGTTAGTGTTGAGGAAAAATGCTGTGAGCATGTCAATGTTGTCTGTGCTTAACAAATTGAAGGTGAAAAAAGGAGGCGTTCTTAGTGACATTTCAGAGGTGAGATACTGTAATAGAAGGGCAATAGGGGCAGCAGGATTCTGTGTTACTGTCATTACCTTTGTAATTTTAAGTTTTTACTCTCACTATCCCTCCTTTTCTTGTTTAAAGTAAGCCCACCAATTCAATAAATCTGAAATGTATTGGAATTATACTGTTTTTTAAAAGATGATGTGATGCACTAATATAGAGAGCAAAGAAGGATATACATTTTTTAACAGGAACCACAATCTCATGGTGCTTTACAACACAATATAAGGAGGCAAACGTTGGGTAACAATATCAGCGCAAGCTTCTTGGTTACATAGCAAAATCAGTGTGTTAAATGAACATATTTTTTTTTTTGAAGTTTAATTAATTTTATTGCAATCCATACAAATCAATCAATTTTTTACAAAAAGAAAAACTGAGTTAAGGACAAATCGATCCCCACGCCTGAGAGAGAGAGCAAGGCAAATGGCGTGAAATTTAGGGCTTGTAAACATACCTAAATTAATAAATTTGATTAGCCAATAGAGATGAATGCAGAAGACAAAGAAATACGGAAATAATTGCTTCCTCTGTGCTTTAAGAGCTTATTTTAAAATATTACAGAGTATTTGATTTTTTCCAGTTTCAAATAGTTTAACACATTGGTTTCCCACCGACTTAAAAGAGGAGAGTTTGGGTTCTTCCAGTTTAGCAGAATAAGTCTGTGTGCCAAAAGTGTAGTGAATGCAATCACAATTTTTTTGTCAATCTCCACGTTATACCCATCTGGAAGAACCCCAAACACAGCTGTTAATGGGTTAGGAGGGATTGTGAGACCAAGGCTGTTTGAAAGGTAATTAAACATTTTGGTCCAGAATACTGTTAATTTGGTGCAGGCCCAGAACATGTGACCCAGTGAGGTTGGGACTTGGTTTCAGTGTTCGCAGGTTGGACCATGCCCTGGAAACATTTTGGAGAGTTTTAGACGAGACAGATGTGCTTGCTATATAATTTTGAGTTGTATAATTGTATACTTTGTGCATATGGAGCTCGAGTGAATTCTCTGCATTGCTACTTTCCACTCCTTTTCTGATATATTAATTGCAAGATCTTTTTCCCAGTGTCCTCTTATAAACATTTTAACACTAGACCTATTACACATTATGTATGCCTTTGATCTCACCAAAGGCCCATTATCTGGGTATCTTGATAGGGCATTCCTACTGCCCTGCCCCACAAAAGTCATAGATTGCTTAACACTAGAATCCCTGAAGGCAACGAAAAAAGTCACAATGCTGGGCCACCTTAAATTCCTTTTTACCTACTCAGCAGCATCTTTGTTTTGCAAATGTGTCAATCAGCACAAAAACATGCAGCCTGCCATCACATCCCTCCATGGATGCAGCTAAAGTTTTCCCAGCTCAAGTCTGTTAATCTGGGTGTGAGGTGCCTGGAATTGTATCAGGTCAGGTTGGGGAGCATGAACTGGTACAGGATAATAATATATTGTTATTTGGAATACATACATTTCATGTGTGTTCTGTGTATACAATGATTTGGGTAAATGTAGGATGACAGAAAATGTGAGGCATGAAATGTTGAACATAGAACTAGTGTTAGTGTTACTGAGTAATAATTGGCAAAACTCAGAGTGGGATGCAAGTTTGTTGTGCCACGTGAATGTGACAGGTAGCAAAAATGTACATTGGATGTTACAGACTCAAATCAAATGTATATTTTTATTGTATCACTAGACATTAAGTACAGTAGTGCATAAACATTAGTAGGAACAGTTTATATTAAATGGCAAGGGACCTTGTATGTGGCTGTAATATGCGTTACTGTATTGTGTGCCTTTAATTTTCACTCTCAGTAATACTGGTTATTTCCGTAAAATGCCTGTAATTTTTTCTGACAGTAATACAGTGAAACCTCGGTTCACAACCGTAAATCATTCCAAAACTCTGGTTGTAACCCGATTTGGTCGTGAACCGAAGTAATTTCCTCCATAGGATTGTACTGTATGTAAATACAATTAATCCGTTCCAGACCGTATGAACTGTATGTAAGTATATATATTTTTTAAGCACAAATATAGTTAATTATACCATTGAATGCACAGCATAATAGTAAACTAAATGTAAAAACATTTAATAACACTAAGAAAACCTTGAACAACAGAGAAAACTAACACTGCAAGAGTTTGCGCTATAGCGCTATGAACTGCTCACTAAAAACACTTTTTTAATGAGTTTTAAGCACAGGGAAAAAATGAACATTTGAAAAATTTGTAATTTAATACACAACCAAGAAAAGTAACATTGCAACAATGCACACGCGCACCTGTGTGTGTGTGTGTGTGTCTCTCTCTTAAGCGCGCACCTCTGTGTCTGTGTGTGTGTCTCTCTCGCACCTGTGTGTATGTCTGTCTGTCACGTGTGTGTGTGTGTCTGTTTTTGTGTGTGTGTCTGTATCGTGCGCATCTGTGTGTGTGTGTCTGTCTGTCTCACGTGTGTCTGTGTGTTTGTCTCTTTCTCTCTGCACAGGGAATGCACAGGAAGTGACTGAACACGTGCCGTGTGGCCCCGCGCATGCGCACTTCACCAGAAGACACGCACACATGGACACCTGGACACACACAGGGGTTTTATTAAAGAAGATAGTAATAATAATAGCAGCTCACTACTCAAAATGGGGAGAAGCTGGGCTTGAACCCGCAAGCTCTTGATCACAAGGCAGCAGTTCTTACTTCTGCACCAGCCAAGCAGACACATCGGCTCTCTGTCGATTGATATTTGAGCTTGGCTGTTTACTCATTGATAGCAACATGTAAATTGAATGATTTCTTTTTCTTCGGTTGTATTCTTGCACTAGCAAAATACCCGCACTTCGCAGTGGCAAAGTACTGCTTTTAAATTTTTATTAAGAAGAAAAGTAAACCTTTTTGAAACTGAAGGAAAATATATGAATAATTATTTGTTAAGGATCTCTTTGCATACCACATTGTCAGGCACTCCGGTTGTAATATGACCAAGCTGTGCGAGCTTACTCTTGAGTATGCAACGTATAGTTGGCCATGTGAAAAGCAATCTTGCCTCAAATCAATGGCAACCTTTTGTAGGGTCAGTCCCTGAGACTTATTAATTGTCATCATGAAGCAGAGCCTTACTGGAAATTGGAGGCATTTGAATTGAAATGGGAGATCAGAGGGTATAACAGGGATGCGAGGAATAAAAACTCTCTCCCCTGAGCAACTGCCAGTAAAAATAGTTGCCTCAATTAGGTTCTTTTGCAGACACGTGACCTGAAGTCTCGTGCCGTTACAAAATTTCAGTGGCTGTAAGTTTTTCAGTACCATTATTGGTGTCCCAACCTTCAAAATTAGATTATGCTCAGGAGTCCCTGGAGGATTCAGAGTGTGGAGAAACTCTAGCGACAGCTTGTCTATAAACTTGTGGGTTTTTCAGTATTTGGTGGCAGCGTCACAAAGTTGTTTCCGCAAGACCGCGTAAGCTCAGCGGAGCTCAGCTCGGAGCAAAATGAAGTGAATGAAATGAGGTGAATGGGAGGGGAGATGATGACGTGACTCCCCCACCCGTATTAACTCTCAATCCCTCCACAAACACACAAACATAGTGTCTCGGATCTCAACTCTCCTTTATATAAATCAGTAAAGGAGAAAGGACTAAACACTAAGGAAAAAGAATGGCAAGACCGCATCAGCTGCGGAGCTCAGTGGAGCTCAGCTCGGAGCGAAATGAAGTGAATGAAATGACGTGAATGGGAGGGGAGATGATGACGTGACTCCCCCACCCGCCTTAACTGTCCATCCCCTCCACAAACACAGTCTCTCGGCATGACAAACGCCAGCTGCAGTGTCTATGAACTTAATTTAAAATTAAGGTTTACACCATGCTTTCCTATTCATTTGCATAAGCACAGTCCTTCAACAGCAATTTTAACTCAGTTACAGCAATTTTAACTCCATTATAAAGTGATCAAAAGTCTCGTTTATACCCTGCGTCTTCTCATTAAACTTGTATCTCGCAAATATCGTATTTGTCATAGGCATGACAAACGCCAGCAGCAGCGTGTCTATGAACTTAATTTAAACTTATGCTTTACACTGTGCTTTCCTATTGATATGTCCTCAAAGGCTTGTTCAAATTCAGAGGGTTGTTCCTTTCTTACTGCATCAATAAACAGCTCGTCTTCCTCTTTATCTGTGACATCACACACTGCATGCACAGGTTTACCTTTCCCAGTCCTGCAAACTATAGCAAATTGGTTCAATTTACCACATTTTTTACACTGTCTTCCTTTAGCTGGACATTGACTTTTTCTACCGTGTGCTTTGTTTCCACAGTAGCTGCACTTATAAATATGCTTGTATGCATCACTCGCTTCATATTCTTTTGCTGCCTTCTCAATTGTGTAATGCGTTTTTTGTTCAGCGCTCTCTGGAGCTCTTGCTTGTTCTCTGTGTACTGCGTTCACAGTCAGCTCACGTTAGCTGCTCGGAGTACATGCATCGAAGGTTCTCAGCTGTGCTTGTGCTATCTCATGCAATCTTGCGATGTCTACGGCTTTATTTAATGTTAGCTCAGACCCGGCTCTTAAAAGTTTCTCTCGCACTTTCGCTGAGCTTGTGCCAAACACTAGTCTATCCCTGACCATCTCATCTTCGTTTACATAAGCACAGTCCTTCACCCATGAATATTTAGCAGCAGCGTGTCTCTATTGGATTGCTGCTGACGGACGGCCTTATATGGGCAGGCACTCAATTACATAGGAGGTGTGATAATGCGGGACGCAACTCCACCTCACACGGCGACCCAGCTGCAGGCTATGGCCGTATATATGGACGTAAGTAGGTTCCAGTTATGACCGTTACGCATAGAATTTGGAAATGAAACCTGCCTAACTTTTGTAAGTAAGCTGTAAGGAATAAGCCTGCCAAATTTCAGCCTTCCATCTACACAGGAAGTTGGAGAATTAGTGATGAGTGAGTCAGTCAGTGAGGGCTTTGCCTTTTCTTAGTATAGATAAAAGCATACTTGTTTTGTTATACCTTTTGCAAAGTGTTTATTTGATATTTGGACTTCAGTCTTCACATATTATAAACTTCATGTCAGCATTTTGCCAATTATTAGTAGAACACCAAAAAAGATTCTTTTAGTTCTGTGTTCAACGTTTCTTGCCTTGCATTTCATGTCATCCAGCATTAACAAAGACCATTGTAGACACGGAACACACATGAAACGCATATATTCCAAATAACAATATATTATTTATCCTTTACAACTCCAGGCACCTCACATCCAAGATAAATACACTTGGGAGAACTTCAGCTCAATCACTGGGGTCGGGGAATGGGATAGTAGGCTGCTTGTGCTGATTGACACATTGGCAAAACAAAGAAACTGATGGGGAGGTGTGAAGGAATTTAAGGTGGCCCAGTATGACTTTTTTGATAGGCTTCAGGCATTTTAGTGTTAACATGAGATATCAACAGCTTCAGTGTATGTAGAAGTTTCTTTCATATACATTTAATTAAACTGTTAGCATAAATTTTCAGTTAAACAAAAAAAAAAAACAGTCAAACTGCTGCTCAGCATAAAACTGCTTTAGTATTTAGACTTTAAAATTAAGTAGAAAGTTTTTTGTAAATAGAATGCATGTAAATAGATAGCATCATGTTGGCTGAGCATAAAACAGTCAACATCAGCAGTCTGCACAGATTTTTGGAGTCCTTTGTAAGCTCTCACACAAAAAATGGTGGTCATTTATGGAGTATTTCTATGTTTTGTTACATGTGCAATTTCCCACCTGGCATTGCACTTTGCCTTTCTTGTTTTTTTTTTTTTTTGTTGAGTTGCTTTTGACAGAGGGTTGGCACCTCAGGTCTCATTTTTGCCATGAAAGTGGTGTGAAAATATTTTCAATATTTCTCTCTTTGAATGTAAAAGGCCTAATAAGTTGAATCAACCACAATTGCTTATGCTTTACCGCGTCCTGCAACTTTGGCAAGAAATCACGTGATAAGCTTTTGCTTTGTACTCTGTAGTTTTTACAGTCCCTACTCATGATCTGTAGATTCTAAAAGAGGCACGCCATGCTCTACCTCTGCCTGTGGCTATGTCTATGCGTGGCTTGCTTCTGGATGCGTGAGCAGCATGGTGGTTCTTTTCTTCCACCTGTTCTTTCTGCATTTTGCCGCGGTGATCCCTGTGATTCAACATGAGTGCTAAAAGGAAGTGTCAGTTCAATGATGGGCTTCAGCGTGAATTTTCGTATTTGCGTCAGACCCCGGATGCTTCTGTTGTGATTTGCAGCGTGTGCAACTCAAAGTTTTCCATCGGAAGTGGTGGGAGAACTTCAATCACGGAACACGAGGGGAGTAGTTTACACTCCTCTAGCCCCCCACCCCCCCATGTCCCCGGATTGGCCCAAAAGATTCTGGTCACCTTAGTATCAGCCATCAAACCATTGTGTAAGTATGTAAATCAATGTGCGTACAAGCATTTCAATACAGCTTGATCCAACATAATAACATTTTTTCTTCTAAACTTTGCCATTATTTAGCCATGTTAGGTGTGAGTTAGCATTTTTACTTTTTCAAATCTGGAATTTCAATGAAAACATTATGAATGTGCCACCTTCCAGTATTGTGCTCTTTACATATGGCTTGCTCTTTCCATGCTATATCATCTTCTCCTTTCTCCTTGTGAAAATTGATACTTGTAGTTTAACACTCCAAGTTGTGTGAAAATGTTCTGATGCCATCTCAGGTGAAATGATATTTATTTTTAATTAGCTTAAATAACTGGAGTGCTGACAGTTTATTTTTTCAGATTTATCTATGATCTTCTTCATTACACAAAGTGAAATAATTTGGATATAAGTGTAAACATTTTTCTGTGAATATTGTCTGCAGAACAGAGACAGGAATTCACACTTTGACAGCAATGTTCAAGAATATCAATAGCAATGGCAGGAGAGACTTTTATGAAATAAAAAGGATTTACAAGCCAGAAGGAGCAAAGGAAGGATTTGCAACTTGGTACCAGTATGCAAAAAAAGAAAAAAAACATCTTTTTTTTTTTAATAAACAGAATTTTAGAGTTATAACAACATGGGTAGTTGCATTGCAAATATTTAGGAAAAGTAGAAAAAGAGAAAATTTAAAAACACATTGCCCACTACCGTAATAAAAGCTACTTCTAGTGTTAAGTGTATATACTGGTCCACTTTTTCTATATAGAAACTTTAAAGGATTACTGTGTCACTATGAGTTTTGATGTTTAGGGTTATGCAGTAAGGCAGATGCACTTCGTTTGTTTTCTGTACTTTGTATTTTCTCAGTCATACTAGCAGCCAAATAAAAAGATCCTCATTGAATACTGATATGCTGTGAGATGCACTGTACAGATACAGTGGCCTTACTCACCTGTCCATAACTGACATTTTTTTTAGCTTTGCTGTCCTCTTCTCATTAAAGAAAAACCTTCTTTTATATTATCGATTCCATTTTAAAGTGCCATTTTTGCCCTGCAGTACTCCACTTTTTCCTTCAGATGCCTTTCATAATCTTCACTTTGTAGCACATGGCCAAGTATATTCAGGCCTGCCCCGTGGTGCAGGCATACAACTATTGCAGCCCCTTTCATATGTATTGCCTGCACGTATCCACCAATTTCTTGAAATGGTGTTATTTTAATGAAGAATTCCTTCTGTTATAAAGAGAGATCAGCATGCAAATTTTGTTCATTACTTGAACTGTGGGAATGGACAGAAGCCTTTAGCATTAAACACATTAGAGTGTCATAAAGTAAGTATAAAGAAAAGAAACCAGAAGACCTTTTTAAATATTTTAAATCTTGAAGCTCGGTAAAGGAGTAGACTGGGTCTATTATTCCAAAGGTGATACCGCAATTTATAAATAAATAAAAGAAGTTATAAAATTGAAGAGATCCTTCTTAAACTCTAAAGTAGCCTATGTGAAAGCATGTGGGAGTATGCATGATTGTGCCCTCACACAGGGATGATGCCTGTCTTGTACAAAATTCTGCTGTGACAGGCCCAACCAGTTTAGAAAATGTATGGATGGATTTTGAAATTAATTTTCAGCTTCTGTTCATTTTAAAGTAATGTTAAATAGTTGTTTAAAATTCCCTCTTCAGCACTAATGATCACTGTGCCTGTCTCAGTTGTTTCATCAGTATTCTGTGGTGCACAATTTAGATGCTGTGCCCACAGAGGCATTTAAGGGGCAGCTGGCATGGAAAAAGGGGAGAGATGATAGACTGGCATAAGGAGAAGAGAAACATGAAAAAGGTTAAAAGAAGAGGAGGAAAAAAGAAGGAAGAGACAGAGAGAGTGCCTGTACTGAATTGAGTAAGGCAGGTGATCGGGTGCGAGTCTTTGAGCTGAGTGATTACCTGGGAAGAAGAGCAGCCCGAAATGTGGTGTTCCTGTGTAGCCAAGGGACTGCTGCCAGGTGATATGTGAGGCTCAGTGTGGTAATCCAGGATTTCTGAAGGCTGGGCAATGGGAACCTGAGCTAAGATTTGACTGCTGCTGTCAAATTTTCATTTTCAAATTTGCCTAGGTCACATATGACCAAAATGTTTATTTTTTTATTTCAAAAATTTAAAAAATGTATTGCTACTACTTCAGATTCTGTTCAGTTATAGCTTTTTTATTGTTTTTTAATGCACCTGTTGATATGTTTTAAATTTTCATTTAAAAGAGAAACAGCGAATAAATATTACTTACTTTTTATTTGTGTTGGTTTAAAATGTGTAATTACCTGGTGGTTGCCAGCTGCTGAAAATATCTGGCTGAGCTAAATTTCTTGGTTTAAAAATTTGGCCCAGCTGAATTTGTAATTGAATAGCCCTGGCATAGGGACTCATCAAGTCTAAATCCGGCACTCGTCATTGTCAAGCTGTAACATTATGGAGGTCAGCTACTTGCAATCAGACCGCAACTGATGTCCAATCTTTGTGTAAATAAAAAGGACTCCATAAGATAATTCAGTTGTTTAGTGTGTCTAATGAAAATAAACAGAAAGATGCTTAAGACTTTTCCCCAGCTTTGTTTCTTGACTATGAGTTTTGTGTTTCCCAATCCATTGTTCCTGATCTGTCCTTTAGTTTTTTACACTCATACTTTCCCCTCATTTTGCAATTTAAATCTTTCCCACTTGGATTTCTTTCCTTTCATGGTTGTATTTGAAAGTGAAAAGATCAAAATTGCAAGTATGTGTTCACATTACCAGTCTTATGTGACTCAAATCTGTTTTTTTCTTTTACCCAAATCTGATGTAGACACAAAAATCCAATTTTTTGAAATTAAATTTGAGTCACTTTCACTTTTTGTCGGTTTTGATACCATGAGTCTTCTCAAAAATATTAACTTTTTTGTTGTTGGTGACACAGATGACTCATGGGCAAACGTGTCAATGTGTGTATGGTGCCATACAAGAGGACAGATGCATTCACATTACAGTTAGACACAGGTCACCGTCAAGATAGGAAAATCTGATCCGAGTTAAAAATCGGAATTGAGCAGTGAGAATTGTAATGTGAGCATAACCCAAGATTCTTTTAAACAAATGCTTTTCTTTCATAATGATCATTATACATGGCTTCTTATTCTTGCTGTATTTTGCTGAATAGTGATAGTCAATAAACAACTGATAACAACTAACCACCTTCCATCCCGGCAATTACAGCAATTTTGATATATTTAAGTTAATTATTTAAGATTGGAGAGTCAAATTTTCACTACATATGCATTGTCTGAAGGTTTCAATACAGTGTGTGAGCCTCACTTAAGGCTGCCTCATCTCTGTGTCTGCCTATTCAGCCACTTTGGCATCTTTTCCTACAATGTAATTGACCCAGGATCACTTTAAGCCTATAGTATACTGTCCAAATTAATCTCCTAAAAATTAAATATGTTATATAATGTAACACTTCATCAAGTTATTTTAGTTGGTTGCTTTTTCTGTTTACTAGAAACCTTCTGTCCACATGAATACAGTTAGACATGAGATTCTGAATACTGTTCACGTTTCAGCATTCAGTATACCACTTCCAGGTTTTGGAATGAATGAAAATTAGACAGAGGTGAATCCCCGTAAGCTTGTTGTGTTTCTTGTCTCTGGTGACCACAGGATCAAAATGACTTTCGGCTGTACAAATACGCTCTTCAGCAAATCCCTTGTTTTCAATGTCAGTGGAAACTGTAAACGAATATTTGAAAGCGCTTGACTTCTGAGATAAAAGATTATTGTGTCTTTTGGCTTTTGATTAAAAACCAATCTTTATCTTTCCTAAGCTGACCCTCAAGTCTGGGAATTATGGTTGATTACTCTGTACTGATTGGAAACAGACTTTTCTAAAGCATATCATGCCTTTGGCCAGACATGTTTTTCCATATTAATCTGCAAGCCTGTCTGGCATTTAAAGGAAGATATTTATGCATTTGCTAATTTTCAGAACCTGCTTTTCCATTTTTGGGTCACAGGAGGCTATGCTAGCAAAGTATCTATCTATCTATCTATCTATCTATCTATCTATCTATCTATCTATCTATCTGAACAGAAAGCAGAGACTAATAATGAATAGGATGCCTATATTTGCAGAGCACACACCCTTGCTTTCTATAGTCATTATATTTACTTGAATAAAAGTTGTAGGTTGTGGAAGGAAACCAGAGCACCCACAAACACCTGTTGTACAAGAACCTAAAGTAATAAATATAAGGATGAAAACCAGCCTGGCAAGTTCAGGTTTTGGCACTAGTTGTATGCCAGGCAAATGCCAAATCTTACTTGTACATCAGAGCAGTACCTCAGAGGACCAGAGTAAGGAGACACCCCAAAAAGGAAAGTAAATCAATACAAGATCTTTATTTTCAGTTCAGTTGGTAGATAAATGCAAAAACAGAAATGTTCTTAAATAGTTTTGATCTGTGAAATAAAGTATTATTTGCTTGCAGTGACTATTCTGTACTCGCTGAAAATTTTGCTGGGAATTTACTTTACAACCAGCATAGGCCAGTGCTTTGATTTGTGAGACCAGCCATGCACAGAACATTCATGCATGCATAATGGGGGATTGTTGTGTAGCTGCATAAGGCATGCATGATGTTACCTCCAGCCTACTATGCATGTATTAAAAAAAAAACAAAAAAAAAACAGCATTTTCATTTGAGAGGCACTTTAGCTGGCTATAATAAAAATATAATGAGTACTACCACTGGATATTTAACACTGATCTCTGTGTACTGGGACTGCAGCACTGCATGGCTAATTATGCATGAAAATTAGCTATTTACTTAGCTTCAATATCAAAACAAGCCTTAATGGAGTATTCCCCTACCACTCCTTGAGAAAGAAAACACCTGTGAAATAATAATAATCATAAGATGTATTACTATTTACTAGGCTTTCCTATTTTCTTCTTGGAAGAAAAAAGTGCAAAGTATCTGCATACAGGTTGGAAGCAAAAGAGACATTCTAGCCACAGCTGGTGCTGGAACTTCAAAAAATGGAACGAGCCTCCGTTTTGCTGGCAGGAAATGACACCGAAACAGTAGGTCAGAAGTGACATCATCAATGGGAGCCGGAAAACAGAATTGTTTTCGAGTGGCCATTTTGAGATTCCGGAAGTGGTGGAGGTAAGTATGTGGAATTATTATTTGTCTTCTTTGGGTCTGGTAAAAGAGAGAGAGAGGCGTTAGTACTCGAAATCAACCCTTCATCTCGAGGTAGATCACTCACCTTTGGGCTTGTTAGCTGCCTCCTAAGCGCACGTGTGTGACAATATATATACCGTATGTGTGTGTATTTTGTTTTGTGTTTTTAGCTTAATTTGCATCTTTTGCTGTTTAAAGCACGGTACCATAATCAGTACATAATCAGTTCAAAATAGTAGACTCTTCCCTATCCCTTAGGGACACTTAATAAACATTGAACCCTTATAAGCCACTTAAAACTAGTTCCTTAACTCCTTTCCTATTTACCTTACTAAACTTAACTGAGTTTGGTGAAGTTTGTAAAGATTTTTGTGATTTTTGCCAAACTAATAGCAAAGCAAACTTTGCATGGTTTGTTTATCACGAGACAATCAGAAACCATTTACTGAAGTCATTTTTCTAGCGCTTAAACCTGATTGTTTAGTGTTGCCACTTTTTCTGGACTTGCAATAAGTCACTGGGAGAACTAAGGGGATGTAAAGGCTACTTTATATCTGTGGCACCTTGAAATGACTCTGAAAAACATAAAGTGGGATTTGTTAAATATTTTTGTAGTCGGATGGTAAAACTGCAATCATTGGTGCCTATAAAGCTGTGCTACACCTTATTGGAGGAGCAGCTTGTCCTAAGATGGAAAAGATAAACGATAGAAAGGATTAGGCACTGGCTCACTGGTTCAGATAAAATGGGTGAACTATTTACATTCAGGTATTGTGGAATTTTGGGTATTGCAGAGAAGTGACTTGAATATCTTATTACAGATGATATTTTAATGCTACATGGATTTAATCTGATACGATCAGACTGAACTAAAAAAGGCACAAGCATGACTGGGGAGAAAAGTTAAATCATTCTGATTAACAAAACTCTAACGATGACTCATTATGATCATCAACCACCATGGACACAATAAGCTGGGCCTGCTTTATTTAAATGTTAAATACCTTTTAACGTAAACCTTTATCAAAATTGGGCAGATCTGACTACAATTTGATACATCATACAAGCCTTATGTTTTTAGGAGGCATCAGATTTTTTTTCATTAGCCAAGTCAGGAGTTCTTGTGTGCAGTTCTAGAGGGCTGCTGTTTGTTATAAAGTTTATATTTTTCTTGAGCTTCTGTAAAGTCCTAATTTCCAATTAGGGACAAATAAAATACTATTTGCCCATCGTTATTTCTGTTTATCTGGATTGGATTTTCAGCTTGATATATCCTGCCAGTTGAATGAGTGGGCATGTTACTCTGCTCACCACCCTAACGGCTCAGTGAGCCTGTTAGGTTGCATTCTCTCTAGCATCTGGGGAGAATGTTGGAAGATTCCTTTGCTCTCCTGGTTTTTTCTGGAGGATTTTTATGGGGAAACATCCAGTCACCAGCAGTTCTTGTCTGTATGCAATGGCATGTACACTCCATTTTTGAAAGACATTTTTGATTCTCTCTCTCTCTTTCTGGCTCTTGAATAGGGCTTCTTTCCAATCCTATGTCATTCTAGAGTCCCTCTGCCAGACATATACTGTAGATCCTTGCAGGACACATCTGGAAAAAAAAAATGAGATTCCTGCTGTCAGGTTCTGGTAGAATGTGAAATAGTCTTAGTGTAAGCTGAATTTTAAACAGTCCTGGAAGACAGTTATGTATCCATTAACAAGCAGTCATGAGTGCAATGTATGTGCAGGTTATACCCAGGGCTGCCCATTTATTCTTTGAAATGACATTATTAAATTAGAAACCAAAGGTTAGGAGTGCACTGGTTCATACAAAAATTGTATATGTGTAAAGCTAAGGGAATTTAATTACACATCTGCGAATTCAATCGTTGGTGGAACAATTTAAAAAAAAAAAATTCAGAAAGTTCAAAAAGCAAACATTGAATGTATCATGCAGCAAACACTACACTGAATCCACACAAATGAAGTAACAACCACCCACTCCCCTTTTAAAGCACTCAGTGCCAGTTGTGTACATTCCTTCCAAATCTCACTGCTCTTCCTCAGCAGGTCCAGACTCACGCTGATGACCTTGAGCTTTACATGCTCCTCTCACTATACACTCCCGTCATGGTCTTTACGCTTTGCATGTCTTATTGCTCTTCTGCATGTCCTTTTATGTGCCTCAGGCTCTGCACACTTTACATCAGTGTTTCTAAATCACTGGGTCACAGGCTGCCACTGGTGGGTCAGGAGTTACTATTGTTTATTACAGAAGTTTGTCGTGAAAGGTTGTCCAAGTGATATATATTTATCCATATTCCCTGGACAAACCACCCCCCCACCGCTCTGACGATCATACTTGATTTATTAAGGTGACAAACCCCAACTCCACCAACAATCATTCTCAATTCACCAAGGTGGAACCCTTGGGTTGTGAAGACACTTACAAAAACTGGGTCAGAACACCATAAATAGTTTAAGAACTTCTCTACATGCACCTCCTGATCCTCCACACTCCTTTGCTTGATCACTTTCTTTAGCAATCTTATCACCCCTCATGCACCCTTAATTACAAACACACCAAAATCCTCAAGTTCCAGCATGTCTCCCAGTGCTGTTAATTTTTTCTAATAACTCCATTTCAGTCACATACATGCACTTCCTCCCACATGCATATTTCCATGCAGGCAGCAAGCTCTGGTCCTTTATGTACAGTACACCGCTCCACACAGTGGCACACCCCAAAGTGCATTGTTCCCTCTCTACACACCACAGTGGCATTCTGCATCATCCCCCTCCTAATTTGCAGGTTCACCCATTTACCTCTGTGTTTTCCCTTTTTTCCCCACTATATCTAAGACTCTCCTTTTGTTTTTGGTAAAAATTCAAGTCCAGTAAACAAATCTTGGTACACAAGGCTAGCAGTAAGGCTTCATGAAGTACAAATGTACAATATAATCTTTAATTTGTTGGACTGATAGTATGTCATGAATGTCTGCATCATATGGTTATAGAATAATGGCAAGTTGACTGAGGAGGAATATTTGAATTGTGGTAAGTAGCCTGTTTTTGCATAAATGTGTTTCAGTCCATAGGCATAGACACATGTCATCCAGATGGATTGGGCAGCATTTATAATGAAATATCATAAAAATAATTGCATGGATGATTGTGGAGTATGGGTATGATGAGGGCAAAAATGCCACAGAGAAAGCACTGGCCAGAAAGTGGAGGCAGAGAAGCATTACTTTCGGCATTTTCTAAACTGCCAATTGATGCTGTTGTGTTATGATTGGCTGCACAACAGTTCTTGCAGAATTTTCAGAGCCATTATTCACAGTGCTGCATTTAATATAAAGAAAATGTTGCCTAATTATCAGTAGCTGCCACATGTCCATGGGAATCCAGGGAAAGGTGCCTTGAGAAAACAGTTGGAGACTCAGTACTCCAAGCAGAACAGGAGGCCATGGATTTGACTTGAGAGAATATATAAAGAGCACTCAACCAATTCTAAAGACAGTTTTCACCCTCATACTTGTGGCATGGATATTTTCTTGATAACATAGACCCTATCTTCTCAGCTTTCAAACTGCCAAATTAATTTTGATATGTGACACCTCAAATGGGGAGACTAAGCATACAATGAATGTGCTAACTGTAAAATAAACACTTGTAGGTGTTAGTGGAATTTCAGCTTTCATAGCATGATGCGGGGATATAAGAGTCTAACATGAATTTGGTGTCTTCATAGTTTACAGGTTTAGTAAAGTATCTTCAATAGCTGCTCACCTTTAACACTAAGATAATGAAGCAGTAGCAGTTCTTTCAAATTGAGACATTTGAAATGTTTTTTTTGAATCTCTGTAACATCTACTTGACTGGATAGGTATAGGAAAGATAGTATAGATAGTGACAATGAGATATTGTTATGACAAGATGAAGAAAAAGGCCTCCAAATGACCCAAAGTCCAGGCTTCACCACAGGCTTCCTTCCCTTATACTCTATAGGTGTGCCTCTGCCTGCACAGACCTAAAATTGAAAATTGTCTTTAAAGTTCAAAATACAGAAATTTTATTTAAAATGTTGCAAAATACACCAAAAAAATGGCAATCTATGGGAAAGGAAACTCTACTTTCAAGGTGCGAGTTCACCAAACCAAAAAAAAAAAATCATATTTATAAAACCTGGTGTACGCACATTTCTGTGCAATTTACCCTTTATATTACCCTACCCTTTTCATAGAAGAAGTGGAGAAGAAGTGTACAGGTACCGATTTTTTAGAATAAGGGAGATGTGCAGAATTGTAGAAACTACAGAGCGATACAATTGGTGAGCCACAGCATGAAATTATGGGAAAGAGCAGTGGAAGTTAGGTTAAGAAGGGAGGTGATGATTAGTGAGCAGCAGTAGGGTTTCATGCCAGGAAAGAGCACTACAGTTGCGATGTTTGTCTGAGGGTGTTGATGGAGAAGTATAGAGAAGAAGTTGCATTTTGTCTTTTTCTGACTTAGAGAAAGCATATGACAGGGTGCCTACAGAGGAGTTGTGGTATTGTATGAGCAAGTCGGGAGTGGCAGAGAAGTATGTAAGAGTGGTACAGAATACGTACGAGGGAAGTGTGACAGTGGTGAGTTCTGTGGTAAGAGTGATGGATGCATTCATCGTGGAGGTGGGATTACATCAGGGATCGGCTCTGTGCCGTTTCTTACTTGCAATGATGATGGACAGGTTGACAGGAGTCTCCATGGGCTATGATGTTTGTGGATGACATTGAGTTCTGTAGCGAGAGTAGGGATCAGGCCGAAGAGATCCTGGAGAGGTGGAGATATGCTTTAGAGAGGAAAGGAATGAAGGTCAGTAGGAACAATGCAGAATACATGTGTGTAAATGAGAGAAAGGTCGGAAGAATGGTGAGGATGCAGGAAGTAGAGCTGGCGAAGGTGGATGAGTTTAAATACTTAGGATCAACGGTACAGAGTAACAAGGATTGTGGAAGTGAGGGGAAAAAGAGAGTCCGGGCAGGGTGGAATGGGTGGAGAAGAGTGTCAGGTGTGATCTGTGACAGCAAGAGTGAAAGGGAAGGTCTACAAGATGGTAGTGGGACCAGTTATGTTAGGTAGTTTGGAGACGGTGTCACTGACCAAAAAACAGGAGGCAGAGTTGGATGTGGCAGTGTTAAAGATGTTAAGATTTGCATTGGGTGTGACAAGGATTGACAGGATTAGAAATTAGTAAATTAGAGGATCAGTTCAGGTTGGACGGTTTGGAACCTAAGCCAGAGAGGCAATATTGTGTTAACTGCGGCAACCCCCTCAGGCACCGGTGCCTTACGCCTTCTCTGAACTTAGGAAGAAAGAGAAAGATGCTAAGGATAGAGCTGCCAGGCAAGAGGAAAAGAAGAAGGCCTAGGAGAAGGTTTATGGATGTGGTGAGAGAGGACATGCAGGTGGTGGGTGAAATAGAGCAAGATGCATAGGACAGGAATATATGGAAAAAAGATGATCCACTGTGGTAACCCCTAATAGAAGCAGCTGAGAGAAGAAGAAGATTACCCTATCCTGTTCACTGACTTTTGAGTTCATTATCCACCAGGTTAGATATGCTCTAGACAGGAGAAAAATGAAAGTCAGTAGGAACAAGACAGAATACATGTGTGTAAATGAGATGGAGGTCAGTGGAATGGTGAGGATGCAAGGAGTAGAGTTGGAGAAGGTGGATGAGTTTAAATACTTGGGATCACTAGCACAGAGTAATGGGGATTGTGGAAGAGAGGTGAAAAGAGAGTGCAGGCAGGGTGGAATGGGTGGAGAAGAATGTCAGGAGTAATTTGTGACAGAAGGGTATCAGCAAGAGTGAAACGGAAGGTCTATAGGATGGTAGTGAGACCAGCTATGTTATATGGGTTGGAGATGATGGCACTGACCATAAAGCAGGAGACAGAGCTGGAGGTGGCAGAGTTAAATATGTTAAGATTTGTGCTGGGTGTGATGAGGATGGACAGGATTAGAAATGAGAACATTAGAGGATCAGCTCAAGTTGGACGGTTGGGAGACAAAGTCAGAGAGGTGAGATTGTGTTGGTTTGGACATGTGCAGAAGAGAGATGCTGAGTATGTTGGGAGTAGGATGCTAAGGATAGAGCTGCCAGGGAAGAGGAAAAGAGGAAGGCCTAAGAGGAGGTTTATGGGTGTGGTGAGAGAGGATATGCAGGTGATGGGTGTAACAGAACAAGATGCAGAGGACAGAAAGATTTGGAACAAGATGATCCGCTGTGGCACCTCTAACGGGATCAGCCGAAAAAAGAAGATTAGTACAGTGGATCACAACTGTTACTTTAAAATCATTTCATCAAGAACACGGGGACACAGTTGGAAGAGGTAAATTGTTGTTAAGGTTTAGTTGTTAAGTTTCATTAGGTTGTTAAGTTTCACACAAAGCATTAAGAAGTTTTTCTTTACCCAGAGAGCCATAGACACATAGCATACGTTACCAAATAGTTTGATAGACAGTAGGAATTTCAAAACTTGATTTGATGTTACTTTAGAAGAATTAAGTGGATAGGACTGGCAAGTTCTGTTGGGCTGAATGGCCTGTTCTCATCTATAGATTGTTCTAATCTTCTAATGATTGAGAAATTATGCTTGTTCCCTTCACAAGACCATTCAGCCCAACCTAGTTTGTCTTTCTCTTCACGTAAGTCTTGCAAAATGAAATTTTTGAGGATTGAAGACACCAAAGTACTAATGTCTACCACAATAAGTATTTCTTAAATCTGTGATTCTCTACATGAAGAAAAACATTCTAATGTTAATTTGAAATCGATCCTTAACTAGTTTCAGTCTATGTGCCAATAACAAATATACATATTTGCAAACTAAGTGTGATTATTAGCAAAATCAAAATGCCTGCCATCATGAGAATATTGAAAGAAAATAGTCAAAGCATTGCTTGCTTTTAATTAACTGCCCTTTTAAATAAAGTATATTAATTAAACACACACCACATATATTAAGTGCTGATTCTAAAGTAATGTATTGCATAGGTGTCCACTAACTGCAAAGAATTATCCCAGGTATGAGATGTGGACCTCCCTCTACATGCTGCCTCATGCCCCTCTATTTTGACGGTGCCGGTCATACATTTATCTAAGCATTTATCTTAATTTTTGGTTTAACCGAAAACTTTCCAATAAAGTATTTTCTGAGTAAAAACTTTGTCTAACTTTTCTACTAGTTTCTCTTGCAATGGTAACCTTTTATGGAAAATCACCAACAAAAACACTATATTCTACTGCCTAACCACAGTAAATAAAACTGGGAGCACATTGATGGCTCTAAGGCTAAGGATCTGTGCTGGTAACTGGAAGGTTGCTGTTTCAAATCCTGTTACTGCCAGAAGGAATCCTACTCTACTGGGCCCTTGAACAAGCCCCTTAACTTGAAAATTGCCCCAGGGACAGTGTACAATGGCTGACTAAGCACATTGCCCTCCAAAAAAAAGGTTATGCAGAAAAGACAATTTCCCCTTTGGGAGTAATACACTGTACCAAAATACCAAAAAAAAATATTAAAATAAAAAATGACAGATGTATAAAGTAAACAACTTAAAGACATTGTACTGTATGCATCACATTAAATAAATTATTGTAGAAAGTGAAATGGATTGCAAATGATTAATCCAGCCTTCACAATGAAATGTTTATTTCAGACTGAGAAATAGTGGAGGTGCAATCTTGGAAAAACTATTGCTTCTGACAGAATTTATTGTTGTGGTGTGATAAGCAGCTACTACTGACTGAGTGTTGTGAGCTGCACTCATTGTCAGCACCAACCAAGTTGACTTAATGCAAATGAATTTGACTGTGCTGTCATTCACTTCAATGCACCTACATGTATAACAGATTTGCTTATACAGAGCTCCTCAGCAGGCACACGTATGTTGAGGAATAATGCAAGATGAACATGAATAGTTCACACCTAGCAGTAGTAAGCTAGCACAAAGAATGTACTGTTCGTAGTATCCGAAAGCACTATGAAGAAGCTATCTGTTGCTACTGTGTGGCCTTTGTCCAGTCTGATAGTGGTCACGGGACATCGTAACTTTGATTGCCGGTACAACAAACAGTTCTGAGCAGGCATCAGCCATAGCGCTGCTCTTGTAAAAAGAAGGGAGATAAATGCCATCAACTCAAAAATCGAGAGGCAAGTTTATTGCAACGTGTGAATGTAACTGAGAGAATAAAACTGAATAATATAAAAACAAGCGCTAACATTTACAAGTAGCCAAAATTTACACTGGGTGTTACAGAGGTTACCCTGATGTTTTGTCTCATAGTGCCGCCTTAGATTAAATTCTGTAATTACAGCCACATTAGCTCCACAAATGAGACACACGGGTTCAGTAAACATATACTCAGCCTCCCATCGGTTTTAAAGGCTCTATTTTCAGAATCAACTTTTCTCCAGCATCGTGTGAGCTAGCTTCGCAATAACTTGCAGCATCATAAGCTAGACTTGATTAACGCGTAAGTTCGCAAGGCAGCTGAAGCGCTGCATTATGGGATCTGTAGTTTATTGTGTTACCAGCGCTCATATACCCGGCTTTAATAACAATAATACAGTATATAAAATGATCTCGGGCCGGATATAATTACACGGGCCGGATGTGGCCCGCTGCCCTTGAGTTTGACACATATGGACTAAATAGAACTTGAAAAGATATATTTTTCAAATGTGATCGCGCAATTCAGATAGAGTTGACGCCAAGACTACAGCCTGCATCCTCCCTCGCTTCTTACTTTTTACCGCTCATCTAATGAATACACTGAGTATGGCTTTACCAAAACAATCATTGATGGCTAATAAAGTATCCATTATTCGAGTATGTAGATCTCAAATCAAATGTATGTGTTTATTATATTATAGAAATAATAATAGCAGCTCACTACTCAAAACATAGAGCACCCAGGATCTCCAGGTTATAAGGCAGCAGTTCTTACCTCTGCACCATTCACCATATCAACTGACATTTGAGCTTTTTTTTTTCTTTGGCTATATTCCTGAATAAAAGCGCACGTGTATATTTGATATTTGGACTAAAGTCTTCACACATTATACACTTCATGTCATTATCAGTATAACATAGAAAAAGTTTCTGCTTTAGGTATGTGTTCAGCATTTTTTGCATCTCTCACATTTCCTTTCATCCTACACTTACCCAGATCTTTATAGACACGGCACACACATGAAATGCATGTATTCCAGATATACTGTATTATTTATCCTATACAACTCCAGGCACCTCACACGCAGATAAGGAGCCTTGGCTTGAGCTAGGAGAGTTGAGCAGGCCACTTGCTGTTTGTACTGATCAATGCATTTACAGTAAAAAACAAAAGATGCTACCTGCGCCACCACCACCTAATCAAAGCACTATGATGTCCCTACATTAATTAATTAAAGTCCACGTGACCGTCATCATCAAGTCCTTCCATGATCATTTATGTTGGGTGGAATGCCTAGAAGTCTGGGCTTCTCTGCTTAAGCTGCTACCACCTGACCTCAGATAAGCGGAAGAGGATGGATGGATGGATGGAGAATGCCTAGAGGGGGCTGGGCAGTCTCATGGCCTGGAAGCCATGCAGATTTTATTTTTCTCCAGCCATCTGGAGTTTCTTTTTGTTTTTTCTGTCCTCCCTGGCCATCGGACCTTACTTTTATTCTATGTTAATGAGTGTTCTTTGATTTTAATTCTTACTTTGTCTTTTTTCTCTGTCTTCATCATGTAAAGCACTTTGAGCTACATTATTTGTATGAAAATGTGCTCTATAAATAAATGTTGTTGTTGTTGATGGGAGAGACACGAAGTGATTTAAGATGGGCAGGGATTAAGAGTTTTTTCGTAGGCTTCAGGAATTCTAGTGTTAATAATGTTTTTCAATGATTTTGTTAACACATTTGTCTGAAGCTCAGCGGCTTATACATTACACAAGATGATAGCGGCAATCGACTAGCACCTAATTTTCAATATGTACTTGTTGCAGGAGATGCTCTTTGTAAAACTCACTTCAGCTCTTGCAGCTGCTGACTCCTGTGTTTCTGATAATATGATTTCCCAGCAACCTTTGAGACTTCTGCAGCACATTCCATGTTTTTTTCTGCCACTCCGTAACTACCATGTGAAACTATCCAAATGATGACTCACATCCCTACCCTTTTAACACACCTCTGGCCTCATTCTAAGATTGACTATTGGCAAAGGGCTCGATGAGGCAAGTGACCTAAAGATGAAAACAGACTGTTGCCCCAATTCTCCAGCCTAGTTATCCTCTTAACAATGTTTTTCAATGATTTTGTTTACACATTTGTCTGAAGCTCATTGGCTTATACCTGTATATTACACAAGATGATAGAGGCAATCGACTAGCACCTAATTTTCAATATGTTTTTGTTGCAGGAGATGCTCCCAGAAGCATTCAACAAACCATCACCATTCTGGTGAATCATTGCTCACCTTCTATAAATATGGATTTACAGAAAGAAGGGCATATCTATCTCATGCAGTTCTCTTACTGGAAACTCATTTTAGTCTTCAGAAGTTACATTATGTTGACATATTCAATGCTGAGCGGCTTACAAAATGTTCAGTAACTACTGTTGAATTGTGGTCCCTGAGGCCCTCCCACTCGCCTGCTTCAACTGATGTGCTTGTTACGTGATATCAGTGAAGAGTAGGATGGAGGTCAGTGATGGGTTAGGAGCTGTTTTTGTCTCCATTGATTTACATGTATTGGTCAATAACTTGCAGGCAATTCACTTGACCCAAGCAGAGATTCAAGCCTCCTTCACTCTAGAGTCTGGAAACGCCAGCTGTCTACAACAAAACACAAAGTGAAAGTGAGCTCTAATTTGAGTTACAGCCGGAATTTTGCCTTTCATGTAAAGCTCTGAATAAAGTGAAGACTCTATTTTAGGAGAAATGTCCCAGATGAATGACTTTTAGAATTCTTTATTAGCCATAGTTTTCTGCAAAACAAATGTTTTTATTGTGCTTCAGTTGAGACAACTCTTTGGTGTACTTTTAAACTGTCTTTATATGCACAGCTATTTTTTTCAGCTTTTATTGTTATGTGCTTCATAAGAGGAAGAGGAAATCGGTATTCCTAAAAAAAATTTTCATCCAATTTAGTCACCATTCTAACTAATGCTCTTAAGAGATTTCTTGCAAACAGCACACTTCATTCTAACCTATATGAAAGCAATATGTATGCCTCTGACCAGATTCTGACTGCTGACCAGAAGTAGGCTCATCTAGTGCTGGAGTATAGCAGAGGCATTTTTGAGGACAAAAAAAAAAAACAAAATACAAACATATCCCATTAAAGCCTTAAGAAGTTATAAATATTAATTAAAGAAACCAAAAATAGCATAGGATAGGAGTCCAACAGTTGTACAGCAAATAGTGCAGACAGAAGAACAGTGAAAATGTACAAGGAAACTACTTCATGGGGTAACCCACTCCCATTCCTGATCAACTGAACTTTACTGCACCATCTCTGAATTGTAGAATTGGATACGCTGTTGATCCATGATGCGGAAACATTCAAGAGGGGCTAGCTTAAAGGAGAATGTCTTCCAGTGAGCCCAAGTGAAAAGAGTCAGGGATGCTCCAACAGGAAACCAGTAAGCCAAGTAGCTGAGTGATTATCATCTGCTTTAGTTCAGAGGGAGAGAGTGAAGAAATCTAAAAGAAGGTGAACCTGAGATGACAGGGGAAATTGCTCAAAAAGAATTGTAGAGAGAGATTTGGTCAAATAAGACCAGAGAGAAACATCTTTGGGGATGCTGCTAGAACATGTGTAAGAAGTTAGCAGTGGCATTTAAGAAACAAAGATGACAAAGTGGGTCTGAAGCTGGTAAATGGCGCTTGCATAAAGCTGCATATAATCGATGTATAATTTTAAACTCAGTGTGCTGATGGTATTTTTGGATGTGTTTTTAACATTTTTGAATACAGCATTCCAGAAAACTGCTGTATGAGAAGGAGCATTATGAGACCAGATAGTGGAAAACAATCGTGATGTATAGGAAACTTTGTTCACAAAGGAGAAGAGAAACACTACAGGTTTGGATTTATGGGATATAGAAACTGTAAACGTTAAAGTGGATGATGGGGGATTGAAAGAAGTCGAAGAAATTCCATAAGCTCTAAGCACAGATCTCATGTGGAGATAAATGAAGAAGGAGGAAGCAACAATGGTAAACCTGAACTGCATGGATTGGAATGACTTGAACTTTATTGCCAGGCAGCACAGGTTCTAGGAATTTCTCTTGGCGATACTTCCATACACATAACAACATACATTAAATAAGAATATAAAATACATGGCACCATTACATTATATACAGTAGTAATAAAATGTATATATTTGTGTATATATATATGTGTATACAGTATGCATATACTGTATATATACAGTATATACTGTATATATCAGAAAACACAAGTATATAAAACAATGTAATAAAGCAGAATTGCACTCCCACCCAGTAATATATTAAGTAAGTCTTATTTAAAATGAATATAAAATAAACATAATTATATAGAATGGAGGAAAATATAAATTAGGAAATGACAGAGATGAATCCATATGATAGATGTGTTCCACCATAATGACTGCAGTTCTATACTTTAGTGACCAATACTGTTTCTTTGACAGCAACAACTGAAAGAACTATGGACTTGAGTGCTTATTCATTAAAAATATCGCCTAATGTGCAAATATCCCATCTTGGCCAATCAGGAAAAACAATTGCCTGTTGTTAATGCTGGGTTGTTAAAGAGAGGGGTATGGAGATGTCATCTTGGAAAGAGTCCCAATAAATTCACAACATAACTCCACATCTGAAGGGCATAGGAAATAAGGGGGTGCTTGTTATGTGGGTCGAAGACTTTAATCTGCAAGTCAGAGATGTAAGTAAAGAAAGAGGATGACGGGAGACACAGTTGTGCTCCATATGCAGCCAGGAAGAGGAATTTGAAGGAGAGCTTTTCTAGGGCTAGATTGGATAGAGAGTACAAGCCCAATCATACAATTCAAAACCAAGCTGTCACAGAGCGAGGTGAAATGTTTTACAGTAGGTCTTCTGGAAGTTCTCAAAAAAAAGCAACCATAAACTTTATGTGAAATTTTATTTGAGACCAGAACTTAGAAACGGGAAATAAAGTAAGCATATAGCTTGCAAAATTAACACAGGTCAACTTGTCTTAATTAACAAAAGTTTAAATTGAAAAGATAGATTGATGACATCATGAAGGTGGAGCTGATTTTCACGCTGACAGGGTGGAGGAGGAGAGTGTAAACCGGAAGTGAAATCACAGGTGGTCGTTCCATCAATCTTCCTTTCTGCAGATGGAGGAAGAGAAAAGGCATTAAAAGCCATTAAGTAACAGCGCCAACCCCTGGCAAGCAGTGTTATTAACATTGGATGAGAAATAAAGTTGTCTCCCATATATTTGTAACAAAGCACATCATAAATCTGTTAAGATTATGCTATAATATATCTTTTACTTCCCCCTAGCATTAGTTTTATTTATTTATTTTTTTGATATGAAGATCCTTTCAGCATTGATAATTATTTTCCATGAGAAATAATTTAATATATGAAATATTTTTGGAATGCTAATTTTCTATTTGTTATGCATGTTGCCATTTTGCTATAGTTACTATACCATTGCTAAATGTACGTAGTCAGAAGTATGCAGTAAGTGACGTCAAATTTAGAACACTTTAAATAGACGGAGCTGCAACACTAAAACCATCTGAGATTACAGATATATAAACAAAACTCAACATTGTTTTTTGACAGTTACCTAGTATTTTGTCACTGATTTCTTGGTTGACATTTGAAACTATATATATATTCAAACCTTTTCCTGTGGGACTCCAAATTGTGGTCAGGGGCATGTTATTTGTTTTAATTGTTCTTGAGATGTGTCTGCAACTTTATTGGACACCACTCCACCTGTGGCCAATTGAACTTATTGAACGTTGGTAAGAAAGGAACTCACCTCTGTATATAAGGTCCAACAATTCACACTGCATGTCAGGTGGATGACTATCTCAGCAGCATTCCTTCAATCAGACTTTTATGGTAGAGTGGCTAAGTAGAAGCCACTTCTGAATAAAAGGAACATGACAGTTTAAAGAAGGGCTCTCAAACTCCAGTCCTGGAGGGCACCAGTGGCTGCAGGTTTTCATTCTAACCTGTTTATTGATTAGTGGCCTGTTTTTGGTGCTAATTAACTTCTTTTGAATTAATTTTAATTGACTTGTTTTCAAAGATTTGTTTCCTGGAATTTCTTTATCATTTCTCTGAATTGTTTCATTTATTTCCATAAACAGAAATGAAATGTGAAGTGAGTGAGCCAACAAGAGACCAACTAAGTCAGGTCCTCAAACTCCAACCATTTTCACTTCAACTAGTTGCTTAATTAGTCGCCAATTCTTGTTGTTAATTAAACCTGTTCTTTAATTCAATGATTTGTTGCTGCTCTCATTGTGCAATAGCATATAATTCCAAAATTGATTATTTTTTCTTTACTTTACTAACAGCCCTGTTAAAATGTTTTGCAGACCTGAGCAAATTAACATTCCTGAGACCTCCTTCCTTTTTATTATCAGATACTGTATGATGGTCACAGTTTGTTGGTCATATTTGGTTCATTTTGTATATCATTATTGTTTGGCTGCTAATTAAGGAAAAAGAAACAATTATTGGGTCTGAGTCTGAGATAGCAAGCCAAATAAAATTAATTCAAAAGAAGTTAATTAGCAGCAAAAACAGGTCATTAATTAAGAAAAGGGTTAAAATGAAAACCTGCAGCCACTGCACCCCTATAGGACTGGAGTTTGAGATCTATGGTTTAAAGGACTCTGAGAGTATGAGAAAAAAGATTATCTGGTCTGTTGGGACAGAAATGTAATTTTTTGGGCAGAACTCCAAACACAATGTCTTGTGAAGACCAGGTACTGATGATCTCCTGCCTAATACCATCCCTATAGTGAAGCATGATGATTGCATAGCACCATGCTATGAGGGAGCTTCTCAGTAGCAGGGATAGGGAGACTTGTCAGAATTGAGGGAAAGATGAATGCAGTCAAATACAGAGAGCTCCCAGAATAAAATCTGCTCCAGTGTGTACATGACCTCAGACTGGGGAGACAGTTCATCTTTTAGCACAACAATGACCCAGAGCATAGATCTGAGACAACGCTGGAGTGGCTTCATGGCAAGTTCCTAACTGTCCCTAAGTGACCCAGCAAAAACCCAGACTTAAACCCTTCAGAACATCTTTTGAGAGACCTGAAGATGACAGTTTACAGACGCTTTACATTTAATCTAATGGAGCATTAGAGGATTTGCCAGAAAAAAACTAAATAAACTGCTCAAATTCACATGCCCAAAACTTGTAGAGATTTACCCAAGAAGACTCAAAGTTGAAATTGCTGTCAAAGGGGCTTCTGTGAAGTGCTGAATTCTCTTATACGAATTAGATTATATTTTTATAATTTTAATAATTTTGCAAACCCTTTCACATTGTCATTACATGTTATTGAGCGTAGATTGAAGGGTAAAAACGGAAATGTATTAACTGTGTAGCTATACTATTTGAAATAAGAAACTACAACTCCCAGCGGTCCCATCTTTGGCTGTATTGGACGTCTGCAAAGGGCGCAGAAGCTGCTGGGGACAAGATCGGCCAATGCGACCTTTAAAAGGGATTTAGCTAGTCAATGGGTTCTGAAGCTTGTATCTGGGTTGATTTTTTTGTCAGATTCAAAGCTGTTGGATTAGATTATCTTTTAGTCCTGGAAGATCGCCTGTATGGATGCATGGACTGTCTTGTGCCTGTCTGTTGTGTGAGTACTGACTTGGATTAGTAATTGTGCCCTGGAGAAGGGAGTGCTTCCAATCTCATTATCCCTCAACACATCAGGAATACCAACAGGACTGTTTTTACATTACTTACAGCAAGCTGTTCTCTGGATTACCATTTCTTCATCTTACAACATCATCGGTGGCCACTTCATATGGACAATGTATTAGACTATGTGTTTATTATGCTTGTTGTTGTTTACGGGTTTTTGTTATATGTGTAATCATCTGCAGGAAGCTGCCATTTTGTTTTTGTTTGTTGTTTAGTTAGAATTTTCCTTCTATTTTTGCTTAATATATTCCTGTTGATTATTGTTTAATCCCGTTTGTTTATGTGTCTCTGTGTGTGAGTGGTGCAAGTCGTGCCAAAGTTGGGTGTGTTCCTGGAGTTCCCATCAAAAAATTAAATAGATCACATCCTTCTGGCAATGTGAATCATAGCACCTCTGTGACCACTACAAATGTATTCATTTAAAAGTACAGTAAGTCTACAAAACAATAAATTGTGCAGAAAGTGAAAGGATCTGAATGCTTTCTGAATCCACTGTATTTATCTATTTACTTTCTAGCCCTCTTATCCATTCCTGGCCTAGACTCTCTGCTGCCAACACTGGACACTATGCTAAAAACAAGCCTGGGCTGGGTGCCAGTCTTTAACAGAGTCCACTCATACATGCAGTACATCCACATTTACTCACATTAAGCCAGGTTGGATTTACCAGCAAATTTATCCTAATTTGAACATCCTCTGGATGGGAGTGCCCGGAGTAAAAGAAAAAATTTGGGGATGTGCAAACTCCACACAAAGAGTGGCTGAGCATAGGATTCCAATTCAGGAGTCAGGACTTGTGCAGTAGACACTTTATCAAACCTCATGCTCAATGGTGTATAATAAAAATTATGAAAATCTTCATTTACAGTATACAGTCAATGTAAATTCATAAAAAAGGAAGCAGAAAAATCTGTATTACAAAAATTCCCAACATCAATTCTCACAAGCTTAAATTGTCAGAAAAATGAGAAAGCAACAGTTACAAAAATACAACTAATCCAAATAAACACAACAAGCAGTTATCAGAGAGCCTTCAGTTGCTTCAGGTTAATTACTGCTCTGGCACATCTCTACCTGATGCAGAGGCACACCCCTCAATTTTCTCTCTCTGATTTTGTCATTAATGTTTCATCTTTTTAATGCCATACTTGATGCAGTTGTCTTCTTGCATATTGAGTACCAAATCCCTGGCCTGTTAACAAAATTGAATGTTGCTTTTAAATAAAACAATTTTAAAGTTCATTCAGCTATTCATTTTCTGAAACTGCTCATTTCAATACATTGTCACAGCAGATCAGCATCTGTTCCAGTGGTCTTTGACATGAGGCAGAACTAACTCTGGGAAGGATGCCAGTCATTTACAGGTTCTCTCAATACCTCTGTCACTCTGAGCTACTTTTGTGTCATCTGTTAGCATATATGATTTTGTGAGACAAAGAATTCCTGTGCAAATGCAAGGGTAGCCTACAAATGCCAACCAAAGAGTGACCAACCCAGCTTTTAAGCATTGCACTATTGTGCTGCTCTGCAAGAAATATTAAAACTGTACATTTTTCAAGTTCCTGTTACCAGCTTTTCCTGTTTAAAGTCAAAGGTGCCTGAATCCTGTTTTGGCAATGGATAAGTCCATGTTAAGGCAGGCGCTCACACTTATCAATGTGGACAGCTTGTTGCTTTTCAAGACTTCATGTAGATTGCTTGCACCCAACACAGTTCATTCCCTCACCTCATATGTCTGTGTGAGTTGCATTCTCGTGTATTTCACATACATCCTATTGTCATGAATCAAGGAGTACTTCTTAAAGAAAGAAATAAGAGTAGAAAACTGACCAATGAAGAAAAATGTCCCAAAACCTATGACAAAAAGCCTCACAAACAAAACAAGGTAAAAAAAATCCAGCAACAAACAAAAAAAAAAAATAATAGCACACTAAAGCAGAACTTACCAACATCTCAAGCACATTCAATGAACTGACATGGATGGCTTGGTTTTCCCAGCCTTTATAGAACTGGGGGCTGTCAGTATGCAATGATAGGCAGTTGGACACGTCCCTTTTTGAAACATCTATAAAACAAAAAAAAAAACATAGCAGGACAAGCAGAAGCACATACAAACTAAATAGTACACAACACTGATAAATACATAGTTACACAAATAATTAACACAAGTAATAAAACTGACAAATCAAAAATGAACAAAAAAGAAATAAAAAAGGGATTTAAACACTAGCCAGGATGTTTGTCCTTTGATGAAAGATTCTTTTTTTCAATTAACCTAACCTATAAACATTTTCCCATAGTTGTCTCTCTTTTACATCACACCTACACTACATTGGTCTGTAGACACTTTTCTTTGTTCACAGAGTACAACTAAATCCTAATTATCCTTGAAGTTATTAAAATGATGTTCCGGGAGTGGCAAGGCAAGCAAACTCAGGTTTAGAAGGACCAGAAAATAAACTGTTGTCATTCAAGCAAGCTATTTCTATTGCAGTGGCTCCCAACCTGGGATTCGCAGGGATACATTATGTCAGGGATTCTGTGGCAAAATAGAGTAAATAAAAATCATACAATTGTTTAGTTCACTTTGTATTTTAATAATATCATTGTCACTTAGTTAGAGCACATGCCAATTATGTCTATTAATAAACACATTTTTCAAATGCTAATCGAAGGCCACCAAAGACGTACATACATTACATTGTGGAGTTAAAGTAGTTCCCTGCAAAGTAGGTATAGCACGCGAATGCTAAAGCATACGTTAATGATGCTTCTCTCATTTTTTAAAAAGGAAATTTTCTGAAGAAACCCCATCATGTAGCTCTGTTTTAAATTCGTTAAAAGAGTCTGTCACAAAAGCAGACCACAGATATAAAAAGGTTTGGGGCAGCCACCCGTATATTGTGCCTTGGCTGCAAATGGGTAGAAGTTGATTATGATGTTCACAGGTTTAAGTCCAAAACAGAACTGAATGTAATAGGAAAATATGGCGGCTTTAAAGCCCAAGACCGGAAGTGATGTCATTGGGACTGGAACCAGAAGTGACATCATCACTGGTGCCGTAAACAGGAAGTGATGTCATCCATAGTGCTGGAACCGGGAAGTGACATCATCACTGGCACCAGGACCTAGCGAGATTCCCCGTGGATGGTCTGCAGAAGATTGAGAAAGAGAGTTAATGCAGCTCACCACCCCTTGGTCTGGCATGGCAGTACTATTCTTAAGGCCTTTCAGATGTCTCCCAATCACATGTGTGTGACAAGTCATATTCTAAAAACAAAATCTAAATCTAGAAAGCTTGAAGCTTCATACATAGAGCTCAGATTTGTGTTAGCTAAGAAAAAAAACAGACTTCATTACCCCAAATGCATTCTTTGTCAGGAAATTCTTTTAAAAGAATATCTAAAGCCATCTAAATTGAAAGGACATCTAGAATAAAAGCATCCAGCTGGTGTTGGGAAACATGTTAAATTTGTGACCTAAGCGTGACAGTCTGTATAGCAGTTTAGTATAGACATGTGAGATTTGTCATTTTTATGGATGGTGATAGCTAGGGGGTCCTAACACTAACGTAAGTCTCTTAGGGGGGCCTTGACATGAAAAGGTTAGGAACCCCTGATCTATTGTACTTTCATAAGAACCAGTAGATAGCCAAGCTTGGAGCCAAAAACAAAAAATAAGCCAACAAAAAGCAGAAACCACTAAAAGTTTCATGCTATAATGTGATATCTGCAAACTTTGACAATGGAATAGTCGGTGGGACCAATTTATAAAGCATCATGCTAATAATACAATCCAGTGTGACTTCTGGAGACATGTCCCTAGCAACCGCTGGTTGTGTGGTACCAAACAGGCAAGAATATGGCAATGTCCATAAAAAAACAAAATGGTGTCGTGGCAGAAAAATAAAAATAAACACTAAAAATTTCTATCTTTAGAATAAGGTTTCTAATTGCACAAATAAGATTACACAGAAATCCTCTGTAGTGAAAAACATATAATAAATCAGTAGAAAATATTAAAAAAATATATTAAATCCAATAGAATTTTTTTTAAATAAAACAATCATGACTTGTGGTTTGCAGTGCAGTAAATACCAGCAGTCAAATAACAACCACAGAAACCTAGAGGATAGATAATTAGAAGGAGAAACGGTGTAAGAAAAGGCAGAAAGTCTGAATAACAGGAAAAGCTGAAATTATGGACGATTACTTGTGCAAAAATTAAATACAATCCAATTTGTTAACTACACTATCATGCAAAATATATGTATGTGTTGCATTAGATTTTGCCGTGGCTTTATCGTGTCAGAATTAAAGAAATATCAAACATATTATTGATTCCTTTTCACTACACATACAACTTTCAGGCCAATTTAAAATGCAGTACAAAGGCGTATTGTATTTGAATTCATGCCCATTGATCACATTTCACAGCTAAAAGCAAAGCAAACATATTGCATTTTGCTTAGCGGCAGCTCCGGGTGTATTGCATTTCGATCATGCAAAACTAAATGTAATCAAATAACTGCCCATGTCCTCTTTAACCTCATTACTGTGGTTCAAGCATTGGTTGAACGTATACCTCCTTCCCGTAGTTTATTCATCTCTAATGAACAACGGCTGTTGACATTGTGGCAGCAAGTCAGGCAGAATGCAGGCTGTCAGAACATGAGGCGCGTGAAGAAGAAAACGATTTGTCATGTTAATGACAGTTTTTCTGAAATGACAAGTGACTGCATTATACAGTAGATTCCATTTCTAGCACATGAAGGTGATGACTTTGCTCAAATGGTAAAAACTTCTGAATACGCACAGAAATATTACACATGCATTACCTTGTCCATAGCTAAACAGACTTTGAGAACTACTGGCCTACACCCTGGTCAGTCCATTCAAAATCTTAATATGCCATTTTATTGGATAATTCAAGATGTAAGATAAGCCCATGAGTTTGATTTTTAAATAACTAGTAGCCCAATTACAACGTAGTATCAAGTTCAGTTTATTATCATATATGAATATTCACATTACTTTGTGTGTGTACTGGCTTCTTGGTAGACAGAGTTAGCCAGGAACTTTTGCGTTTACTTGCACTTTGGACTGTGTATGCGGTACATACTGATGAACTGCTTCCTTGCTTAGCACTCACTATATACAATTCAGAAGGCTGAGGTTGAGATATACATGTCAACAAAACCATCATTTGAAATGCCCTATGGACATCAGATCATGACTGAAAAATGTTTGTGCTTATGTCTCAGGTATTTGCTTTGCACAGTAGTGAAAAATCTCTTTTGAAAATAAAAACGTTATTTGATACACTGATAAAGAGATTCACTAAAGTCTACATACCTGAGCAGAATATTGATCTTGACAAGTCATTTATGGTTTGGATCATCTGGAAATGAAGCGCTGCAAACATTTTGCTAAGTTTATTATACTGAACAACAGGTAACATTTATTGCAACATGGAAAAAAGCAAGACTGCTGTGTTTGTATTTTAATTTTTTAAGTTATGTAAATAAATTAAATGGTGGTCACTGCTGCAGCAGGGTTAGACACAAAACCTTGTATCTCACACATGAACTGTATGTAGATCATGTACAGTAGGTCTATGTGAATTATGTATGCATACTGTATAGCCTTTGTAGCCAGTAGCACCCCTTACCAAATAATTGTTCCCACAACCCTCACCAGGGGCAGAGATGGCACTAAGGTGGCACAGAAAAATAGCGGGAACTGTCAAAGTTCTGGAAAATCATTAAAAAATATACTGAGATGTCACAGAGCTTGTTCTGCTCCCTTGTCAGGTAAGGAACTAAAAATGTTTGTCACCTTGGACATCAGGGGGATTGGACAAGATTGACAATTCTAGTTATTTGCCCACAAGGGAATATAAAAAGTGTGTATACCAGAGAAAAGGCACTTCACCATATGCCATTGAAGGATACAGAACTCCCCCGAGGGGCCACTCCAGGCATCCTTGAAAAGAAAAATACCAGTCTAGAGGAGATCCAATTGCCTGCTAGGCTTTTTCCATAGTGAATGATAAATGATAAATAAAAATAAACATACAAGTATGGCTGCTTTCAAACTAATGCTTTTTTCAAATGATTTTATACATATATACTGTACATGATACTTTATATTATGTGGTGAGTTTTAGTTTGCCATTCAAATCAAGAGCTGCAATTTATTGTTTTCCCATATAGTGCACTTCACTGACTACAACCTCAGAAAGCTTAGGCATATTTACAAATATAATCAAATAACAGTGAATTAATACGTGATACAGCATTTCCACATATAAATAAACGTCAATGATTAATAAAAACATACCAAGACAATATAAAGGCTGACTGAAAGATCTGTTGAGATGTGACCAGTTTATAACTGCAGCGAGGAAAACAAAAACTCCAGTCAACAAATTTCTTGGAGAAAATTAATCTGTAGAGTTCCATCATGGTTCAGTCAGGGTGTTCTCCCTGACCCAAGTGTGTTTTCTGTTTATTTAGCTTTTTTGTTATCTTATAAATACTATTTTGTATTTATTCATTTTGTTTTCCTTCAGTGTTATGGCCCCTCAACTTTGGAACTCTCCTCCTCTGTCTCTCCGAGATTGCACCTCCTTCTCCATCTTTAAATCTTAACTCAAAACTTTCCTCTTCTATGAATTTTTGTCTTTTGTGCAATTTTTTTAATACTCTGTATATAAAGTGACTTTGATTATTATTATTATTTAACAGTATGAATAATATTATTTTGTTTATTAATAATTTTATGTTTATGACTAATTTTAGTTTGTAGTGCCAAGCTCTTTAAGTTATGTTACTGATAACTTTACTAGTTTAGTAGTTCATGGAGCCTGGAATCAGGAGTGGAGAATTGGAGAAAGTTGGGAATGCAGGAGGAGCATTGAAGCTTGGACAGAGTGAAGGACAAAAGGAGAGATGGAATTTTTGGCACTGTTGTGTCAATGTGTAGAGAATGGCAAATCTAAAGGTTTATTGGCTTTTTAAAAAAGGATCAGGAGGTAAAGGGCTGACAAGGGTAAAATAGAAACATAGTAGTCATAGGTCAATTCACAAAAGGAGCATAAAGAAACCAAATGTCAAACACACTACACTGGATAAAAGTCAAAGTCAATGAACAAAAGCAGAAAAAAACAAGTGCTATTTGGTATCCTTTACCATACTTACACCCCTATTATCATTTAGTTTTATTAAGTGAATCAAAAGCTTGGATGCCAGTCTCTACACACCACTGTTATACCAAAGTTCTGCAGCTTTCAGCTTGCTTCATAGGACAGTTCAGATAATTCAAATATTGTAGTATGATATATTTTTAAATAATTCCACAATCCAAATATTTTCATTTTAAAAGTTTAAGTAAAGTTCAACGCAAACAGTTTACACATTAATAGAGAAATAAATGATATTACAAAGAAAAGAAAAGTTATTGTTTAGAGAAAGTTCTGTTTAAGGCTTATTTACCTATTTTCATTCCTCTTAAAGTTTGGTCATATAGTTATATTACATGTAGAATGGTCAGAAAACTTTATGCCAATAACCTATTTGCAAACTATTTTAACAGTCCATTCTTCTAAAAGTGTGACTATTTCCAAAATTTGGTGTAAAAGACCAGCCTGGCTACAAAGAGACACTGAGACACAACGATGACCAAAAACACTATTAATTTTTCTTTTCTCCTACACATTGCACAGTGCACGAACCACCACAATAAACTCAGCTCGGTCATTTCTTTGTCTTTTTCTTCTTCTCTGTTGTCCTCATTCCTCCTCTCACAAGCTCTGTCTACTTCCTCCCAAATCTGGCTCCCCAAATGGAGTGAGGCGGCCTCTTTTATACTGTACCCGGAAGTGCCCAAGGTACTCTTTGATCAAGTTCTGGTGTGGCAGAAGTGCTGCAGACCACGGCTCCGGAACTGTCCAGGCACCACCCTGGTGGCCCCGATATAAACCAGGGGGGCTGCTCTCTCATGTCCTGGGGGAGGTACTGCTGGTGATATGTCCACTCTCCCAGTCCACTCCTCAAAAGGGCATCCAGACTGGGCAAGTTCCCTGGCCGTCTGTCACACTGGCTTAATTAACACTGTGTTATGCAGATATAGCTAAGCAAGTTCTATTTAATGTTAACTTACAGGGTATAACTTGTAAGAAACTGATATACTATTGAAATTAAGCAAACACATTTTGACTTTAATGTTCTAAAATTGGCTGTTATAACTTTCTTTTATAAGAATGGATGAGTAAGGTCTTAGATCGTGGCATTAAAGACAAGATTCTGCCAATGAACACTGTCACTAACAATATTGTCACTGACATAAGAAAAGTACTTGAAATGGAAATTATCACAGAAAACTAAAATGGTAATATTATGAAAATAATAATACAATTTCTCCTCCTTGAACCGTCACCTTATCGTGGTGGAGGGGTTTGCGTGTCCCAATGATCCTAGGAGCTATGTTGTCTGGGGCTTTATGCCTGGTAGGGCCACCAAGGCAAACTGGTCCTAGGTGAGGGATGAGACAAAGAGTGGTTCAATAAACCTCTGATGAAGAATAAAAACCTTGGACGACGTTTTCCCTTGCCTGGACGTGGGTCACCGGGGCCCCCCTCTGGAGCCAGGCCTGGAGGTGGGGCTCGATGGCGGCCTGGTGGCGGGCCTGCACCCATGGGGCTCGGCCGGGCACAGCCCGAAGAGGTAACGTGGGTTCTCCTCCCCATGGGCTCACCACCTATGGGAGGGGCCAAGGAGGTTGGGTGCAGTGTGAGTTGGGTGGTGGCCAAGGCGGGGACCTTGGCGGTCTGATCCTCGGCTACAGAAACTGGCTCTTGGGACGTGGAATGTCACCTCTCTGAAGGGGAAGGAGCCTGAGCTAGTGCGCAGGTGAGAGGTTCGGCTAGATATAGTCGGACTCACCTCGACGCACAGCTTGGACTCTGGAACCAATCTCCTTGAGAGGGGCTGGACTCTCTACCACTCTGGAGTTGCCCCCGGTGAGAGGCGCCGAGCAGGTGTGGGCATACTTATTGCCCCGACTGGAGCCTGTGCATTGGGGTTTACCCGGTGGGCGAGAGGGTGGCCTCCCTCCGCCGGGTGGGGAAGGGTCCTGACTGTTGTTTGTGCATATGCGAACAGCAGTTTGGAGTATCCACCCTTTTGGAGTCTCTGGAGGGTTGCTAGAGGGCATACCTTCTGGGGATTCCCTCGTTTTGCTGGGAGACTTCAATGCTCACGTGGGCAATGACAGTGAGACCTGGAAGGGCGTGATTGGGAGGAATGGCCCCCCCGATCTGAACCCAAGCGGTGTTTTGTTATTGGACTTCTGTGCTCGTCATGGATTGTCCATAACGAACACCATGTTCAAGCATAAGGGTGTTCATATGTGCACTTGGCACCAGGACACCCTAGGCCTCAGGTCGATGATCGACTTTGTGGTGTGTCGCCGGACTTGCGCCATATGTCTTGGACACTCGGGTGAAGAGAGGGGCGGAGCTGTCAACTGATCACCACCTGGTGGTGAGTTGGCTTCGATGGTGGGGAAGATGCGGTCAGACCTGGTAGGCCCAAACGTGTTGTGAGGGTCTGCTGGGAACGGCTGGCAGAGTCCCCTGTCAGAAGTAGCTTCAACTCCCACCTCCGCAGAACTTCAACCACGTCCCGAGGGAGGTGGGGACATTGAGTCGAATGGGCCATGTTCCGTGCCTCTATTGTTGAGGCGGCTGACCGGAGCTGTGGCCGCAAGGTGGTCGGTGCCTGTCGTGGCGGCAATCCCGAACCCGTTGGTGGACACCGCGTGAGGGATGCCGTCAAGCTGAAGAAGGAGTCCTATAGGACTTTTTGTCCTGTGGGTCTCTGGAGGCAGCTGATAGGTACCGGCAGGCCAAGCGAACGCGGCTTCGTTGTTGCTGAGGCAAAACTCGGGCATGGGAGGAGTTTGGAGGCCATGGAGAACGACTTTGGACGGCTTCGAGGAGATTCTGGTCCACCGTCCGGCGTCTCAGGAGGGAAGCAGTGCAGTGTCAACATGGTGCGCTGCTGACCTCGACTTCGGGGCGTTAGGGTCGGTGGGAGGAGTACTTGAAGACCTCCTCAATCCCACTAACATGCCTTCCAATGAGGAAGCAGAGCCTGGGGACTCTGAGGTGGGCTCTCCCATCTCTGGGACTGAAGTCACCGAGGTGGTCAAAAACTCCTTGGTGGCAGGGCCCGGGGTGGATGAGATCGCCGAGTTCCTTAAGGCTCTGGATGTTGTAGGACTGTCTTGGTTGACACGTCTCTGCAACATCGCATGGACATCGGGACAGTGCCTCTGGATTGGCAGACGGGGTGGTGGTCCCCTCTTTAAAAGGGGACCGGAGGGTGTGTTCCAACTATAGAGGGATCACACTCCTCAGCCTCCCTGGAAACGTCTATTCGGGGTTCTGGAGAGGAGGGTCCGTCGGATAGTGAACCTCGGATTCAGGAGGAACAGTGTGGTTTTCGCCCTGGTCGCGGAACAGTGGACCAGCTCTTCACCCTTAGCAGAGTCCTGGAGGGTGCATGGGAGTTTGCCCGACCGGTCTACATGTGTTTTGTGGACTTGGAAAAGGCATTCGACCGTGTCCCTCGGGGAATCCTGTGGGGGGTGCTCGGGAGTATGGGGTACGGACCCCTGATAAGAGCTGTTCGGTCTCTGTACAACCGGTGTCAGAGCTTGGTCCGCATTGCCGCAGTAAGTCGAGCCCGTTTCCAGTGAGAGTTGGACTCCGCCAGGGCTGCCCTTTGTCACCGATTCTGTTCATAACTTTTATGGACAGAATTTCTAGGCACAGCCAGGGTGTTGAAGGGGTCGGTTTGGTGGACTCAGGATTGGGTCACTGCTTTTGCAGATGATGTTGTCCTGTTTGCTTCATCAGGCCGTGATCTTCAGCTCTCTCTGGATCGGTTCGCAGCTGAGTGTGAAGCGGCTGGGATGAGAATCAGCACCTCCAAATCCGAGCATGGTCCTCAGCCGGAAAAGGGTGGAGTGCCCTCTCAGGGTTGGGGGAGAGATCCTGCCCCAAGTGGAGGAGTTCAAGTATCTCGGGTCTTGTTCACGAGTGAGGGAAGAATGGAGCGTGAGATCGACAGGCGGATCGGTGCGGCATCCGCAGTGATGCGGGCTCTGCATCGGTCTGTCGTGGTGAAAAAGGAGCTGAGCCGTAAGGCAAAGCTCTCAATTTACCAGTCGATCTACGCTCCTACCCTCACCTATGGTCATGAGCTATGGGTAGTGACCGAAAGAACGAGATCGCTAATACAAGCGGCTGAAATGAGTTTCCTCCGCAGGGTGTCTGGGCTTTCCCTTAAAGATAGGGTGAGAAGCTCAGTCATCCGGGAGGGGCTCAGAGTAGAGCCGCTGCTCCTCTGCATCGAGAGGAGTCAGATGAGGTGGCTCGGGCATCTGATCAGGATGCCTCCTGGGCCTCCCTGGTGAGGTGTTCCGGGCACGTCCAACCGGGAGGAGGCCTCGGGGAAGACCCAGGATACGCTGGAGGGACTATGTCTCCCGGCTGGCCTGGGAACGCCCTGGGATTCTCCCGGAAGAGCTGGAAGAAGTGGCGGGGAGAGGGAAGTCTGGGCCTCTCTGCTTAAGCTGCTGCCCCCGCGACCCGACCTCGGATAAGTGGAAGAGGATGGATGGATGGATGGATAATACAATTTTACTAAATAAATAAAAATTTCAAGTGAAAAATATAACAGAAAATTAACCTCTACGTTTCCCACACATGTTAATGATAGGGCCTTGAAGGGGTGACAAATGGGGAAGCTACTCCTTCAAATAGATAAGGAAAATGAATAAAGGCATTGACTTTGTGCTGCGCTTTTTATCTGGATTATTTTTTGTGCCCTTTCTTTGTCCCTTCATTGTGTATTAAACATTCTATTTTATACACACAGTATGTTGAACTCTAGTAGTCATTTATTAATTAAGGAAAATGATCGAATATTACATATTTGTGAGTGGCAAAAGTATGTGAACCTTTGCTTTCAGTATCTGGTGTGACCCCCCCCCTTTGCAGCAATAACTGCAACTAAACGTTTCCAGTAACTTTTGATCATTCCTGCACACTGCCTTGGAGGAATTTTAGCCCATTCCTCCATACAGAACAGCTTCAACTCTGGGATGTTGGTGGGTTTCCTCACATGAACTGCTCGCTTCAGGTCCTTCCACAACATTCGATTGGATTAAGGTCAGGACTTTGACTTGGTCTTTCCAAAACATGAACTTTATTCTTCTTTAACCATTCTTTGGTAGAACGACTTGTGTGCTTAGGGTCATTGTCTTGCTACATGACCCACCTTCTCTTGAGATTCAGTTCATTGACAGATGTCCTGACATTTTCCTTTAGAATTCTCTGATATAATACAGAATTCATTGTTCCATCAATGAAGGCAAGCCGTCCTGGCCCAGATGCAGCAAAACAGGCCCAAACCATGATACTACCACCACCATGTTTCACAGATGGGATAAGGTTCTTATGCTGGAATGCAGTTTTTTCCTTTCTCCAAACATAAAGCTTTTCATTTAAACCAAAAAGTTCTATTTTGGTCTCATCCGTCCACAAAACATTCTTCCAATAGCCTACTGGTTTGTCCACATGATCTTTAGCAAACTGCAGACGAGCTGCAATGTTTTTGGACAGCAGTGGCTTTCTCCTTGCAACCCTGCCATGCGCACCATTGTTGTTCAGTGTTCTCCTGATGGTGAACTCATGAACACAAACATTAGCCAATGTGAGAGAGACCTTCAGTTGCTTAGAAGTTACCCTGGGGTCCTTTGTGACCTCGCCGACTATTACACGCCTTGCGCTTGGAGTGATCTTTGTTGGTCGACCACTCCTGGAGAGGGTAACAATGTGTACAAAACATTTTAAAAATAACGTAACATGATTGTCAATGTAATTGTTTTGTCACTGTTATGAGTGTTGCTGTCATATATACAGTATATATACAGTGGTGTGAGAAACTATTTGCCCCTTCCTGATTTCTTATTCTTTTTGCATGTTTGTCACACAAAATGTTTCTGATCATCAAACACATTTAACCATTAGTCAAATATAACACAAGTAAACACAAAATGCAGTTTTTAAATGATGGTTTTTATTATTTAGGTTGAAAAAAAATCCAAACCTACATGGCCCTGTGTGAAAAAGTAATTGCCCCCTTGTTAAAAAATAACCTAACTGTGGTGTACCACACCTGAGTTCAATTTCGTAGCCACCCCAGGCCTGATTACTGCCACACCTGTTTCAATCCAGAAATCACTTAAATAGGAGCTGCCTGACACAGAGAAGTAGACCAAAAGCACCTCAAAAGCTAGACATCATGCCAAGATCCAAAGAAATTCAGGAACAAATGAGAACAGAAGTAATTGAGATCTATCAGTCTGGTAAAGGTTATAAAGCCATTTCTAAAGCTTGGGACTCCAGCGAACCACAGTGAGAGCCATTATCCACAAATGGCAAAAACATGGAACAGTGGTGAACCTTCCCAGGAGTGGCGGCCGACCAAAATTACCCCAAGAGCGCAGAGCGACTCATCCGAGAGGTCACAAAAGACCCCAAGACAACGTCTAAAGAACTGCAGGCCTCACTTGCCTCAATTAAGGTCAGTGTTCACAACTCCACCATAAGAAAGAGACTGGGCAAAAACAGCCTGCATGCAGATTTCAAGACGCAAACCACTGTTAAGCAAAAGAACATTAGGCTCGTCTCAATTTTGCTAAGAAACATCTCAATGATTGCCAAGACTTTTGGGAAAATACCTTGTGGACTGATGAGACAAAGTTGAACTTTTGGAAGGCAAATGTCCGTTACATCTGGCGTAAAAGGAACACAGCATTTCAGAAAAAGAACATCATACCAACAGTAAAATATGATGGTGGTAGTGTGATGGTCTGGGGTTGTTTTGCTGCTTCAGGACCTGGAAAGCTTGCTGTGATAGATGGAACCATGAATTCTACTGTCTACCAAAAAATCCTGAAGGAGTATGTCTGGCCATCTGTTCGTCAACTCAAGCTGAAGCGATCTTGGGTGCTGCAACAGGACAATGACCCAAAACACACCAGCAAATCCACCTCTGAATGGCTGAAGAAAAACAAAATGAGACTTTGGGTGGCCTAGTCAAAGTCCTGACCTGAATCAATTGAGATGCTATGGCATGACCTTAAAAGGCGGTTCATGCTAGAAAACCCTCAAATAAAGCTGAAATACAACAATTCTGCAAAGATGAGTGGGCCAAAATTCCTCCAGAGCTGTAAAAGACTCATTGCAAGTTATCAGCTTGATTGCAGTTATTGCTGCTAAGGGTGGCCCAACCAGTTATTAGGTTCAGGGGGCAATTACTTTTTCACACAGGGCCATGTAGGTTTGGATTGTTTTTCTCCTAAATAATAAAACCATCATTTAAAACTGCATTTTGTGTTTACTTGTGTTATATCTGACTAATGGTTAAATGTGTTTGATGATCAGAAACATTTTGTGTGACAAACATGCAAAAGAATAAGAAATCAGGAAGGGGGCAAATAGTTTTTCACACCACTGTATATATATATATATATATATATATATATATATATATACACACACAGACACACAAACACACACACATATAAACATATATACATATACATATATAGATATAAACATATCTACATATACACATATCTACACATACACATATCTATATATATATTGTAGCCCCGGCCGGGGGACCCGGCGGGACGCCCAGGAGGACGTGAGGAGGGCTTGTGCCTCCAGACCGCGAGAGGCGTCCGTCCTGGTTCTGTTAGGGGCCACGGGTTGAGGCATGGAAGCCCTTCCCTGTAGGGGCCCGTGGTCACCGCCAGGCGGCGCCGATGCCGGTTTATCCGTGCGGTTGCCGGTCGGGCAGGAGCCCGGCCGGCGCTTGGAGGACCGGAGGAGGCGAGTGCCTCCTCCAGACAGAGTGGGGGCGTCCGTCATGGTTAGGCAAGGGGCCTCGGGTACAGGGCTTTGAAGCCCAGCCCTGTAGGGACCCGTGGCCACCGCCAGGCGCGCCCGTGCCTAATATCCGGGAGCCCGCACTTCCGCCACACCAGGAAGTGCCGGGGAAGACTGTGTGGCGCCGGAGAGCTGCCAGGAAGGCAGCCGACACTTCCGCCACGCTGGGCGTGGCAAGGAGCAGATGGCGGAAGCACCTGGGGCTCATCCGGGAGCCTTATTTAAGGGGCCGCCTCCCTCCAGTGATTGGTGGAAGTCGGGAGGCAGAAGGACTGAGCTGGAGAGCGGACAGGAGGCGGCCAGGAAGAAAGGCACAGAGACTGTGGGCCCTGGACTTTGGGGGATTCGGTGCAAGAGGCACTGGGGTTCGTGAGTGCGTGATTATGGACATTGTTGTAAATAGTGTAAATAAACGGTGTGTGGGTGCAAAATGATGTCCGTCTGTCTGTGCGGGGCCAGCGTTCACAATATATATATATATATACAGTATATACACATATACACATCTACATATATATACATATATACAGTGTAGAAAAGGCTATATAGGTGCCTGACCCGACACTAGAAAGACAGGAGACGCACGTATAAAAAGGTACAATTACTTTTATATTTTCTTCAGCTGTGTACGGCTTCCCCACACAGGATGTTGGTGGGTTTCCTCACATGAACTGCTCGCTTCAGGTCCTTCCACAACATTCGATTGGATTAAGGTCAGGACTTTGACTTGGTCTTTCCAAAACATGAACTTTATTCTTCTTTAACCATTCTTTGGTAGAACGACTTGTGTGCTTAGGGTCATTGTCTTGCTACATGACCCACCTTCTCTTGAGATTCAGTTCATTGACAGATGTCCTGACATTTTCCTTTAGAATTCTCTGATATAATACAGAATTCATTGTTCCATCAATGAAGGCAAGCCGTCCTGGCCCAGATGCAGCAAAACAGGCCCAAACCATGATACTACCACCACCATGTTTCACAGATGGGATAAGGTTCTTATGCTGGAATGCAGTTTTTTCCTTTCTCCAAACATAAAGCTTTTCATTTAAACCAAAAAGTTCTATTTTGGTCTCATCCGTCCACAAAACATTCTTCCAATAGCCTACTGGTTTGTCCACATGATCTTTAGCAAACTGCAGACGAGCTGCAATGTTTTTTTGGACAGCAGTGGCTTTCTCCTTGCAACCCTGCCATGCGCACCATTGTTGTTCAGTGTTCTCCTGATGGTGAACTCATGAACACAAACATTAGCCAATGTGAGAGAGACCTTCAGTTGCTTAGAAGTTACCCTGGGGTCCTTTGTGACCTCGACTATTACACGCCTTGCTTGGAGTGATCTTTGTTGGTCGACCACTCCTGGAGAGGTAACAATGTGTACAAAACATTTTAAAAATAACGTAACATGATTGTCAATGTAATTGTTTTGTCACTGTTATGAGTGTTGCTGTCATATATACAGTATATATATATATATATATATATATATATACACACACAGACACACAAACACACACACATATAAACATATATACATATACATATATAGATATAAACATATCTACATATACACATATCTACACATACACATATCTATATATATATATATATATATATATACAGTATATACACATATACACATCTACATATATATACATATATACACATATCAACATATATACAGTGTAGAAAAGGCGCTATATAGGCGCCTGACCCGACACTGAAAGACACGGAGGCACGTATAAAAGGTACAATTACTTTTATTTTTTCTTCAGCTGTGTGGCACGGCTTCCCCGTGCCACACAGCCCAAACACAGTCCCAAAGCACAAAACTCACAACAAACCACAATTCTCCACCTCGCTCCACCACTCTTCCCAGACAAGCTTCGTCTCCTTCCTCCCAACTCTGGCTCACCGAGTGGTGGTGGCTGGGCCCTTTTATAGCCCACCCTGAAGCGTTCCAGGTGATTAACCACCTGGTCCTAATTGCACTTCCGGGTGGGGCTGCAGGCTCGTCCAGCCGGGCTGTGGGAAGCAGGCAGCTCCCCCTAGCAGCCACGCCGGGCCCCAACCAAGCTTTGGAGGACTCCATCTCCCATGGAGACCTGTGGGTGGTTGGGAAAACACCGTCGGCCAGGGAGGCTGCCACCAAGCGTCCCGGGGGAGGTACTGGACTGTCCATGGGCTCCCCCGGAACATAAGCAGCAGGGGCGTCCCTGCCGGGCATGGGACTCGGCTGTCCTTCATAACACACATACATATACATACATACAGACACACACACATGTACATATATACATACATACATACAGATAAATATACATATATATATACACACATACACATACATATATACTGTATATACAGTATATATATATATATATACACATACATACACACACATATATATATATATACACACAGACACATATATACATATATATACAGATCTACCTATATATACATATCTACACATATACACACATATACAGACAGGCGGACATGTTGTTCATCAAACCACCACAAGTTTATTTACAATATTTACAACAATATGGTCACTCAGACCCAGTTCAATAAAGTGCACAAACCCCAACACACACAGTCCTGGCCACAAATGCCTTCTTCTCGGGCCGCCTCCACTCTCCTCTCTTGCCTCGTCCTTCTTCCACCCGACTCTAGCGCTGAATGAATGGAGACGGCCCTTTTAAACAGTCCCCGGATGAGCCCCAGGTGTTCCCGGCATTCCTCCTCTGGCCACGCCCCAGCATGGCGGAAGTGCCGGTTGTCCTCCCAGCAGCTCTCTGGGTGCCATCCTAAATCTTCCCCCCAGCACTTCCTAGTGTGGTGGAAGTGCTGGGGAAACAAGTCCCCAAGGCATTGGGGCGCCTCCTGGTGGTGACCATGGGCTCCTACAGGTTGGAGCTTCTATGCCCTGTACCCGTGGCCCCCAGAGCAACCAGGAAGGCGGCCCCCACATGATCCATGGTGGGCTCTGACCCTCTTCCGGTCCCTCACGGCGTCCCGGCCGGGTCGTTGCCCCTGACATTCTTGGCAATATATATAATGTATATAGCAAAATCCTCGCGCTTTGCAGCGATGAAGAATTGCTTTTAAATTTTTATTAAGAAGAAAAGAAAACCTTTTTAAACTGAGGGAAAATATACAAATAACTATCTGTTAAGGATCTTTTTATACCACATTGTCAGTTCAGCAGTCCGGTTGTAATATGACCAAGCTGTGCACTGAGATTACTTTTGAGAATGCAACGTATAGTTTTGTCCAGGAGGAAAGCAATGTTGCCTCAAATCAATGGCAACCTTTTGTAGGGTGTGTCCCTGAGACTTATTAATTGTCATCACGAAGCAGAGCCTTACTGGAAATTTGAGGCATTTCAATTGAAATGGGAGATCAGAGGGTATAACGGTGATGCGAGGAATACATTCAGAGTGTGGCGCTCTGCTGTTTTTTTGTGTAGCTGCCTTCACACAGTTTCTCCGCTGCTTTATAAATGAATGCCATATAAGGCCGTTGTTTCTCCTTGCTTCGCGGTTCTATACTGTTTTATTGTTCATTTATTATGATTCTTATAGTCATTGAGTAGCTATAGCTTCTTACTTCTCATCGCGAAGCAGAGCCTTACTGGAAATTGGAGGCATCTGAATTGAAATGGGAGATCAGAGGGTTTAACGGGGATTCGAGGAATACATTGAGTGTGGAGAAACTCTAGAGACAGCGTGTGTATTAACTTGTGGATTTTTCTGTGAGTATTTGGTGGCAGCGTGATGAAGTTGCTTCAGCAAGACCGCGTTAGCTGTGGAGCTCGGCTCGGAGCATATTCTTTTCCCACCTTGTCAATTGTGTAATGCGTTTTTTGAACAGGTTTGATGCATGGAAGTGATCACTCGTACTGCGTTCAGTCAGTTCACGTGAGCTGCTCTCTTGTGTGATGTTGCAATGTCCATGATTTTATTTAATGTTAGCTAAGACCCGGCACTTAAAAGTTTCTGGCTGCACTCCGGTTGTAATATGACAAAGCTGCGCGAGCTCACTCTTGAGAATGCAACGTATAGTTGTCCAGGAGAAAAGCAATCTTGCCTGAAATCAATGGCATCCTTTTCTTGGGTCTGTCCCTGAGACTTATTACTTGCATTCGCGCAGCAGAGCCTTACTGGAAATTGGAGGCATCTGAATTGAAATGGGAGATCAGAGGGTATAAAGGGGATGCGAGGAATACATTGAGTGTGGAGAAACTCTAGAGACAGCATGTGTATTAACTTGTGGATTTTTCTGTGAGTATTTGGTGGCAGCGTGACGAAGTTGCTTGCACAAGACCGCGTTAGCTGTGAAGCTCAACTCGGAGCATATTCTTTTCCCACCTTGTCAATTGTGTAATGCGTTTTTTGAACAGGTTTGATGCATGGAAGTGATCACTCGTACTGTGTTCAGTCAGTTCACGTGAGCTGCTCTCTTGTGTGATGTTGCGATGTCCACGGCTTTATTTAATGTTAGCTAAGACCCAGCACTTAAAAATTTCTCACTACAGCAATTTTAACTCTGTTCCAAAGTGATCCAAAGTCTCGTTTATACCTCGTGTCTCCTCATTAAACTTGTATCTCACAAATAAAGTATGCAGCGTTTTTCTTCAGCGCTCTTTGGGAGCTCTTCCTTCTTTTCTATGTACTGTGTTCACATTCACAGTCAGTTCACGTGATTACGTGGGAGGAGTGATGATGTCACACACAGCTCCGCCCCCCCCACGACCATCGAGCTAACGTCCATTACAGTATATGGAGAAAAATAGGTTCCATTTATGACCATTACGCATAGAATTTCGAAATGAAACCTGCCCAACTTTTGTAAGTAAGCTGTAAGGAATGAGCCTGCCAAATTTCAGCCTTCTACCTACATGGGAAGTTGGAGAGTGAGTGAGTGAGTGAGTGAGTCAGTCAGTAAGTCAGTGAGGGCTTTGCCTTTTATTAGTATAGATTCAATCATTTTCCTTAATAAATAAATGACCAAGTATAATATTTTTGTCTCATTTGTTTAACTGGTTTCTCTTTATCTACTTTTAGGACTTGAGTAAAAATCTGATGATGTTTTAGGTCATATTTATGCAGAAATATAGAAAATTCTAAAGGGTTCACAAACGTTCAAGCACAACTGTAGATGTACAAAGCTGCTAGTGAGTGTTATGTTCTTTTACTTATGACTGGGACTTTGTTCTAGACACAGGAGAGGATTAGAGTGCTAGAAGAGGCTGGGCATTTACAAGAGTAGCAGAGCTTTACTTTACCTTGTGCATGTGAGGAAAGTAAGCTGAGTGTAGTTTGTACATTTTTTTTTATTTAATTATCTCAGATATCCTACTGTGGAATTTCATATGAAAGTTAAGAGAAGTGTCACTATAGTTTTCCTGCATTTATATGGACAAGAAGGGTAGTTGGATACCTAGGCCTACTCAGAGTATGAAATCAGTCATCTCAAACCCCAGTTGTGAAAGAGTACAGAGTAGAGAGATGGACAATTCAATAGTTAAAGGAACAAGGCTAGGAAGGGAATAAAAGGAGAGGATGAGAGCATAGCATCATGGTGGAGAAGGGGACTTGGGGAGGTTGGATGCCTTTACCAGCATAAATATGTGGTATAGTGTCATCTTTGAAGAATACAACATTTAGTATTTTGCATATAGGCAGGGATACAGAAGGCCCACAAACTCATCAAGGGACAGGATAGTGAAACTTCATTCCCCACAATGCCTTATACAAATTTTGCACCAATAGCCCATCCAGTTCCTCATTAATCCTTGGCAGGCTTATGTAATTAATTAACCTGAATATTATAGTGGCTGGCACATTCCTCTTTTCACTTTTCATGTGTGCAAAAAGATACATGGTATATGATGCCAGAACTGAGTTACAAATAAAATACAGAGGCATGAAGTTCTAATGTTTAAAATGGTCTGGAAACAAATTTGACATCACAGTACATTCATTTCCACCATTTGTTTGCACTACTGACACTTCAACCATATTTGGCTATTAACAGCTTTATGGGAAACGATGACCTGAGTTTTGAATCTGCTTCAGTGTGGCAATGAACCAGACTAGCAGCTGGCTATTTGTTAACAATGAGGCCATTCCACAAATTAAAAAGCCCCTTCTGTCCTTCCCCTTAATATAACAGAATGTGCAAAATGAGTATTAATGACAAAAACCTATAGGAAAGATGGAAGATTTTAGGTTCTCAAAGGTAGTGTGTTTTATCTACACACATGTTCTCAAATTACACACTACCACACATATAAAAACCCATATGAACACTCATTTATTATAACATAGAAAGCAGACCACATTTCAGCTGACAAGTATAATCTCATGCACAGTCACACACATCAGTTAATTGTAATTACTTTACGATGGTAGTTCATCAAATCACAATTGTAAATGTTGGTTTCAGGAACAGATTGGACCATTGCAATGCATTTGAACATTAATAAATGAGTTAACAGAGAAATGCTTAAAAGGGAAATGCATGGGAAAACATTGTAAATTAGGGTAAAGGGGTGTGAGAACCTAAAAAATAGGCCAAGTTTATTTTTTTCATGTAGTTAACTGTACTATAATATTATCAAATAAATAAAAAACAAACTTTTCACTATACATAATTATGTTGAAATTAACAATGAGCAAAGAAAAGTAGTAATTATCATTTAAAAATAACAACTGCCTTAAAGTAATAATAAAATTTCAAAAAGTAATAATATAAAATTGTTTGACTGGAGGAGGAGGTGTGGTAGTAGTTTTATAAAGCTGAAGTCATGGGTGTCGATTTGTCATAAACATCAGGTGGCAAAAAAATCATAGGCTGCATCATAATTAATGATAATAGTCCACCATATGTAACACTTGATTTCACAGACTGATCACTGCAATTGAAGAATTCATCAGCCGAGGATCACAGCAGTGCTTTTATTTAAATGAAGCAATAAAAAGTCTGATGCATCTGAGAAACTTGGACTTTGATATGTGATGGAGAGAAGATTTTAAATACTTGCTGAAGTTGTTTTCTTTCATTTTCAGTTTGTAGTAAATATTCATGCTATTCGGAAGAATAACATGATTAATGTAAATGCTTTTCTTGAAGCAGGTAACTGTGATGTTTTATTTTTCATGAAACAACAACAATAATAATGATAATGTAAACCCTTCAATCAGAGTAATATAAGAGACACAGACTTCTCAACATAATCATCAACATTGCTGCAACTCCAGGCTTTGAATGCAAAATACTGAATTACTTCAAAGTGTATGTATATCCCGAAAGGGTTTATATTATAATGTGCATTAAAACTTGGGAACTATCATCTTCCTTTGTTTACTACCATTTGTGACTTAATTCATGCCATTATTGATAGTCACTAAAAAGTTCTCTGTAATCACTTTCTCATTTGAAAAATTCTAAAATCTTACTTTGAGCAGGTGGTGATATTGCATTTTCTGCATACATTGGCATGGATACAGTGAGTAGAAACCTTTGGATTTTTTAAAGAAGATTATTATTATACTTTAATTGCATTACATTTTGTGATTAGCTTGGCCTACTCAAGTTAGATCAGGGACCTAAATTAAATGTATATGTTTATAGAGCTGCTGGTAAGAATCTGATTTCTCTGTCACCATCACTGTCAGTTATCTGTTAGGCCAGAGTTATACTTCACGCAACGCGATGCATGCTGCAGCGGACGCTCCTGCTACGCAAGCGTTGTAGTGTTCATACTTGCGCGCGTACTTTACGTAAATCTGGAGGAATCCACCAGGTGGTAGTGCAAGATATTATCACGGTGAGAACATGTTCGATTTCTCTGTGTTGTGAATTGCCTGGAACACCTATTAAATTTCAAACAGCAACAACAACAACATTTATTTATATAGCACATTTTCATACAAACAGTAGCTCAAAGTGCTTTACATATTAAAGAATAGAAAAATGAAAGACATAATTATAAAAAAATAAATCAACATTAACATCGAATAAGAGTAAGGTTCAATGGCCAGGGGACAGAAAAACAAAAACTCCAGTCGGCTGGAGAAAAAATAAAATCTGTAGGGATTCCAGACCATGATACCGCCCAGTCCCCTCTGGGCATTCTACCTAACATAAATGAAACAGTCCTCTTTGGATTTAGGGTTCTCACGGAAGGGCTTGATGATGATGATGGTCACGTAGACTTCTTCCTTTTAATCCGTCCATCATTGTTGGAGCATCATGAAGCTTTGAGTAGGTGGAGGTGGCGCAGGCCACCACCACAAAGAAACCGGAAAAAGAAACAGAAAAGAGAGTAGGGGTCAGTACCGATTTTAGAGCCACCATGAATAGTTGTTATGATGAATTGAACATACAGAGTATCAGGATTAAGTTAAATTACGATTAAAATGAAGTTATAAAAGGCCATGTTAAAGTAATGTGTTTTCAGCAGTGTTTTAAAGTGCTCTACTGTATCAGCCTGGCGAATTCCTATTGGCAGGCTATTCCAGATTTTAGGTGCATAACAGCAGAAGGCCGCCTCACCACTTCTTTTAAGTTTTGTTCTTGGAATTCTAAGGAGACACTCATTTGAGGATCTGAGGTTACGATTTGGAATATAAGGTGTCAGACATTCCGATATATAAGATGGGGCGAGATTATTTAAGGCTTTATAAACCATAAGCAGAATTTTAAAGTCAATTCTGAATGACACAGGTAACCAGTGTAGTGACATCAAAACTGGAGTAATGTGTTCTGATTTTCTTTTCCTAGTTAGGATTCTAGCAGCTGCATTCTGCACTAGTTGCAAACGATTTATATCTTTTTGGGTAGTCCTGAGAGGAGTGCGTTACAGTAATCTAGTCGACTGAAAACAAACGCGTGAACTAATTTCTCAGCATCTTTCAGTGATAAAGAGGTCTAACTTTACTTATGTTTCTTAAGTGAAAAATGCTGTCCTAATGATCTGATTAATATGTGATTTAAAATTCAGATTACAGTCAACAATCACCCCTAAGCTTTTTACCTCCGTCTTGACTTTTAATCCTAATGTATCCAGTTTATTTCTAATAGCCTCATTGTATCCATTATTGCTGATCACTAAAATTTCAGTTTTCTCTTTATTTAACTTGAGAAAATTACTATTCATCCATTCTGAGATACTAGTCAGACATTGTGTTAGTGAATCAATAGAATCGGGTCATCAGGTGCTATTGATAAGTACAGCTGTGTGTCATCAGCATAGCTGTGGTAGCTCACGTTGTGCCCTGAGATAATCTGACCTAACGGAAGCATGTAGATTGAGAATAACAGCGGACCCAGGATAGAGCCTTGTGGAACACCATATTGGATATCATGTGTCTTGAGTTGTAATTCCCACAACTAACAAAATATTTTCTCCCTGTCAGGTAGGATTCAAACCAATTTAAGACACTGCCAGAGAGGCCCACCCATTGACTAAGGCGATTTCTAAGAATGTTGTGATCAATGGTGTCAAATGCAGCACTCAGATCTAAGAGGATGAGAACAGATAAATGGCCTCTGTCTGCATTTACCCGCAAGTCATTTACTACTTTAACGAGTGCAGTTTCTGTGCTGTGATTTGTTCTAAAACCTGACTGAAATTTATCAAGAATAGCATGTTTATTTAGGTGGTCATTTAACTGCATAATGACTGCCTTCTCTAGAACTTTACTTAAGAAGGGCAAGTTAGAGATGGGTCTAAAATTTTCAAGAGCGAGGGTCAAGATTATGTTTCTTAAGTAGGGGTTTAACTACAGCAGTCTTAAGACAGTCTGGGAAGACCCCAGTATCTAGTGACGAATTTACTATGTCAAGAACATTATCAATTAGCACGCCTGATACTTCTTTGAAAAACCTTGTTGGTATCGGGTCAAGGGCGCAGGTGGAGGGTTTTAATTGAGATATTATTTTTGTAAATCAGGTAAATCTATCCTAGTGAAAGAGTTTAATTTGTTTATAACAGGATGTTGGGGTTTAGGGGATCCTTAGTGTTGGGGAGATATACTATGTTATTTCTAATATCATTAATTTTTGATTGAATAATACAGCGACAGCCTCACAGGTTTCACTGGAAGCACTTAGGAGGCATTCCTTTGAGCTACCTGGGTTTAGTAGGTGATCAATTGTTGAAAATAAGACTCTAGGATTACTAGCATTGTTATTTATAATATTAGAGAAATAGCAGCGTCTCTCAAGACGGACAGTGTTATTGTATTCTGTTATTTTGACTTTTAATATTTCGTGGTGGATAGTAAGTTTACTCTTCCTCCATTGACGCTCAGCTCTACGGCATGTTCTCTTTAAATCAGACACTCTTTGGGTCTTCCATGGTATACCAATGCTAGAAGATTTTTTCACTGTCTTTTCAGGTGCAACTATGTCAACAGCAGCTCTCACTTTAGAATTAAATCTTTCCACCTTACTATTTACATTGTCCTCGCTATTATAGCTGGCACTATAAACGGACTGATTGCTTAAAATGTTTGTAAGTTTTAAAGCTGCTGCCGAATCAAAGAAGCGTTTTTTAACAATATGCTTCTCATGAGTGTTTTTTATCATTATTTCTATATTAAAAAGTAGAAGAAAATGGTCTGATAGACCAATATCAATGATCTGTTTTATATCAACTTTCAGTCCTTTAGTGATCACTAAGTCTAATGTATGACCTGCTTTATGTGTAGGCTGATTTATGAGTTGTCTCAAATCAAAAGAATCCAGGAGGTTCATAAATTCTTTTACTTTTAGATCACACTGATTATCTATATGAAAATTAAAGTCGCCAACTATTAGGAGTGTGTCATAATTAGTAATTAAAATTGACATTAAGTCAGAGAATTCCTCAAAAAACGACGCGTTATATTTAGGAGGTCTATACACGGATAGTATTAGAACTTGAGAATCTCAAAGACACCTTACCGCGATATCTCTGAAATCCATCAATCCAGGGATGTGTCCATTCCAGCAAGCACTGGGCACGAGTGAGAAACAATATCTGGACGAGGCCTCAGCTCATCGCAAGGTGAATACAAGCACACACATACACTAGCGTCATTTTAGCGGCACCAAATCCCCAAATCTGCCTATCTTTGGGAGGAAACCGGAACACAGTGTGGAATACAAGCAGGAAAAACCAGCAACATAACTCCCTGCGAGACAGCAGTGCTATCGCTCCACCACCGTGACACCCCCATGTGTGTAATTAACAGTATTCATTATTTAAACTAAATTATATGTAAAATGTAACATACACACTTTAATGCATTTCATCATGAAAGTGATATCAAGTATAAATCTAAAGATTCTAAATGTGCAGAGAGTTGGAATATCATACATTTAATTTGTTCTGTGTGGCGATCTATTGCTGCTTTCCGCTGCTGTCAGGTCCAAGAAGCTCGCAGCGATTAAAAACTGGGATGACGTTTACGACGGTCTGCTTTAATAATAAAGAAAACTATGAAGGTTAAAATAGACATTTCAAGATTAAAGCCGAAATTTCCACTTTAATCACAAAATACACGTTTTCACCGTGTCCTTTATTTTTTTCTCAGTGGTTCAAATATAACGCTATACATTATGTTGCTGTTGTTAAGTTGCAAAAATAAAAAAGACGACACAAAAGATGGTATGTGAGACTTTTAAAATGTATCGTGTCATTATGTTCGAGAACTATCTACATGTGACAGAAAGCCTCTATGCCGATTCTATACGGGATGGATGCTTCGATGTGGTGAAGCAAAATGCCGACATACAGATGCATTCGTGGTGCTTTTATATTTAAGCGTTGCATATTTCCGATCGTAATGACACGATACATTTTAAAAGTCTCACATACCATCTTTTGTGCCGTCTATTTTTGCAACTTCACATCGGCAACATAATGTATAGCGCTGTATTTGAGCCACTGAGAAAAATAAAAGACACGGTGAAAACGTATTTTGTGATTAAAGTGGAAATTTCGGCTTTAATCTCGAAATGTCCACTTTAACCTCGTAGTTTAATTTATTATTAAAGCAGACCATCGTAAACGTCATCCCAGTTTTTAATCGCTACGAGCTTCTTGGATCTGACAGCAGGTAAAGTAAAAAAATAAAAAATAGACGGCACAAAAGATGGTATGTGAGACTTTTGTCATTACGATCGGGAATATGCGACGGTTGAATATAAAAGCACCACGAATGCATCTGTATGTCGGCATTTTGCTTCACCACTTTGAACTATTCATCAAACAGCAAAGCGCACACATCGACCCCCGAAGGATCTCCATAGAGGCTTGCTGTCACATGCAGATAGTAAACAGAGACTCTGACGTCACGTTCCGACTTTTAGCACTCTGCGCCCCCCGACCTTTTGCTGGTACTGCAACTCGCGCACGCATCGCGTTAATTTCTGAGGACCTGCTTAGAGGATGCGTGAAATGAACGCTGGGAACGTGTGGCAGCCATGATGCGGGCGCGTACGCGTTCTGAGCGTGAAGTATAAATCGGCCCTTAGGCTAATGGGTTAAAGTACAGATCTTCATTTTTAAAGCTATGTTCACAATGCAGCCCAAAGTTTTCACTCAATTTATAGAAGCGTGAGCTGTAAAAAAAACACCAACTTTTCAAATTGGATTTAGAACACTTTTGTATGTGGTACTAAACCTGATACAGACATACACAGCTTCAATTTGATCTGCATTTGAATGCTTAAATCTGAACTGTCTTGATATTTACACTGTGCAACTGAATATCCCAGTTCTGGAATGTCTGTGGCACACTACTGCTGCTATAAGCTAGTGCATCCCAATTTCTATGCTTTTCATGGTGGAAATGGCTTGCCACAAACAAGTATTTCTTTGAGGGTCTTGTGGACGTGCATTGGCATTAAGTAATCAAAAGGGTTTTTTGCATCAAAACCCTACACATTTTTTTAAACCATTTTTGGCTCCCACGGTCATCTCCACAGGTTTGTGTGTACAGAAATAGCAGTGATGATTATGCACAAAACAGCTGCTACAATTTTCCCTTTCTTGCCATCATGAGCTGAGAAATTCCTTGACGGCCTTTACAGTAAATAAAATAAATTAGTGCAGCAGCCAGCATGCAATTGATGTTCGTGTTGATCTATTAGGTCTGGTGAATTTGTTTTTGTTAATTTTGCACATCGAATCATAATAAATTTAGATTGCTTACAAAATTAATTGGAAACATAGAGAAAAAAAATTAGAAAAAAAAAATCAGAACTGAGCCACTTTTGCCTGTAGTCTGAACATATTCTTAATAGCCTGTAGCAGCATAATGTTAAGTGTCCTCTGAAAGCCCAAATAGAGTCAAGGCCTCTAAAATAGCCCACAAAACAAATCTTATCCAAAGGCAAGCCTGGCCACTGGAAAACAAGAGGTTTTATGTTCAAATGGACCTCATAAGGGAGGTCACACTTTTAAATAAAAACAAAATAGCAAAAGATTCCCAAAGACCAAGAAATATGTCTCTCCAGAGGGAAAACATGGACACTCCAGCTGGAGCAATGACAAGTTCACAAAAAAAAAGATTTAAAGAAGTTGCAAAAGGTAATCCAGGCAAATACAATTCCAAAATAACAAAATCTGAAAGAGCACCCTTAGACCAGAGACATAAGAAGTTGAACAAAAAAAAAATAAAAATAAAATATTAATTACAAAAAGTCCAATACTTAGAAATGTTACTAATCACCAGAGTGCATTCAAAATAAATTGCCCTGGACTTCAATTCCCAGCGGCCTTTGCAGTGCTGGGGTTGGTTCCTTAACTATGATGGACAAATGGCCCCATCTTTTGGTGATCCATCCACTAGATACAAGGAACACGACAGAGCATATTCTCACACATACAAACTAAATAAGCAAAAAAAATTAATAAAATACATGATCAGAGAAATAGTCAAAGCATATAATAGTGTTATAAATAAAAAACATAAAACAATGAACAATAATCTAAGCACTTTAAACATGAATCAAGGAAATAATCCTGGCTTGACTATAACAGATTATAACAGAGACTCAAATGCATCCAATATGGACTTTTTTTCTTTTTTATGTTACCAGTTTCTGACATTCAAATGCCACCTGTAACAAAATGTGCTAGTTGTTCATTCTGATATCTCTTTTTTTTTTTGCTAAAAGGGTCCAGATACAGATCTTCACAGCTCAGGGAATTCAAGAGCTCTCCTAAACAGCCATAACATGTCTATGTCACTTGGTTTACTCAACAGTCATCATTATTTAAGTTAGATAACACTCCTCCAACCTTAAACTTAACAAATGCATAAATAGACAAACTATGTAACATCACAGACATAAAATGTAAAGCGAGAACCTCCTCAATGCGGAGGAGCTCTTGAGGTTCACTGTTAGTGCTTTTAGCACTATTCTTGCAACCAATGGTTAATTGACTGACTACAGTACATTTGATAATAAAGATGAGCCTCCACTGGTGCCTTTCATCAACAGCCAGTTTCTACAGTGTATCATTATGACAGCATTTTTCCATTAATTGTCTGTTTTAGTCCAGCTGGGGGAAGCAAGGTCTCATGCATTACATATTTTGTACAGGCTCCTGTAAAGTTAAAGGGACAGTGTATCCAGCAGATAGCGCTCTTTCTCCCTGGAATGTGTTTTTTGTTGCAGAATTGACTGGAACCCAAATACTATTCCTTTTGTACCCAGGCAGAAAATAATTACAAGAGAGAAAAATATAGTACAAAAAGAGATATATGTACAGTATTTAACTTGCTTTAACAGGTAACATTCATTCACAGAAATATAATGCATAACCCTGTATACCAGCGGTTCTCAAACTTTCGTATTTCGCACAGCCCCCCTCCCTCCCCTTTTCTACCCGGATTAATTCTGTGCCCCCCTGCATAATATAACATAGATGAGGATAACCCATGATACAACTAACAAAGGTATGATACTCGTGCGGTGTCGCGGTATCCTATCGTTGTTCAGCTAACTTCGATGAAATATTTGCAATTTTTTTAAAGTGCTTTAATAACTGTTACAATGCCTTGTGTGGTTTTTGGTAGTAATTCTATTCCCAAAAACAACGAATAAATAATTTATTCTTGTTTAATTATTTTTTTATGTAAAGAATTAAATAAGTTTTAATTTTTAAAAAGTTCGTAAAAGAGGACACCGATGAAGTCAACCTGCGCGAGATGAACGTATTTTCGTCTGACAAATATTATACCGCTGTTAGTTGTATCATGAAAATAACTCAATACGCAGTAAATTATTTAATTCAATTTGGCAATATTGGCTACGCTGCCAATGTGGTGCAGTTGCGCCGCATTATCACCTGATCTACTGTTACCTAAATGTTCACGACAAATACTGATATGTCTCGAACTTTCTGTATTGAAAATACGTGACTATAAAAGCAGCAGCCGCGACACCACTCGTCATAGAAACAAACTTCAAATAAAAAAGGAGCTCAGAGTGTCTCTCGAATATCAAACCAAACCTGGACAGGCTGTGTACTTTAAAGCAGGCACATATTAGTCATTAGATCTATGCCTTAGAAATTTTTTATTTTAATTTTAGTTATAATGCATTTTTTGTGATTATATACTTGCAAATTAAAATTTTAAATAAAAATGTAAAAAATTAAGTCTTGTTCATTTATTCGACACCCCACTTGTACAGCTTCAGCCGTGCCCCACAGTTTGAGAACCGCTGCTGTATACATACTGTGACAGATAGGGGGCGCTGTCATTCCCTTGAACCCTCAGACCAGATGCCAGACACCAGGTAAAAGTCCAATAATTAATTTTATTAAAGTAATAATGTGCACAAAGCACCCTCCACTCCACAATACTCATAAACACTAATCAATACACAATAATTAATCAATCCTCCACTCTCCCAGACGCGTTGTCTCCCTGCCACCTGACTCAGCTCGTCCATCTGGAATCTCTCACAGTGCTTTTGATCTCTCAGGTCATGTGATTACCCAGCACTTCTGGGTCAGGTGAAAACTCCTTTTCTTCACCAGCCCGGAAGCACTTTATTTCTTCCGTCCTCGTGACATGGAAGTACTTCCAGGCTGTATGAAAAACAAACATCTCTGTGCCTCCCTGCAGCGTCCCCTGGCAGCCCAGACGTTATCCAGCAGGGCTCTGTATTAAAACTCCATAGTCCATGATGCCCTGCTGGAATTCGGAGCATCTCCACACTGCACGGAGGGCTCCATCTGGTGGCTTGGGGGTCTTGGCCGGGATAAACTGCCGACCATAGTCCACAATACATATTTAGGCCAGAGAGAAGCACTGGGACATCTCAGCTAAGTGGGAGAATGCTGACAAATCAGATGTCCCGTCTAACAACTAGGAATGTTGGTGGTATAGTGACGCCTCCGACATTGTGCTGGATCCTCATCATTATAAACACTCACATAATTACATATTCATAGAATTCATGTCAGAACTGGCTGGTTATTGATACCTTCATACACACTCTGTTCTGTAACCATATTGGTTAAGCAGACATCAGCACTTCCTAAAGCAACTTACTTGTGTCCTTCACATGTTTTCTGCTTTCCCTTTGTCAATCTCCCTGGCAGTCTCTCTTTCTCTCAGCTGAATTTCATGGATTTGTGAAATAAATTTCACAAATTATATTGGCAAAAATAATAATATGCTTCAGACAGGAAGTGCGGACACTATGGGGTTGTCTAACCTGATATTCCTGAATGAAGGGGAAACTTTCCTTGACCTAGAGCAGGGGAGTAGAGCTCTGTTCCTGAGGGGCCGCAGTGGCTGTAGGTTTTCATTCTAATCATCTTCTTAATTAGTGACCAGTTTTTGCTGCTAATTAACTTCTTTTGCTTTAATTTTAATTAAGTTGACTCAGACCCATTAGTTGTTTGTTTTTCCCTAATCAGCAGCCAAACAATAACGAGACACAAAACAAGCCGCCACATGACCAGCTCACCTGTGCCTATCACACAATATCTGAAAATAAAGAAAGGTGACGGTCTCAATAAGGTTGATCTCTCAGGTCAACATAACATTTTGACAGTATTCTGAGAAATAATAGAAAATCAACAGCTTTGGAAATGTCTGTTGTAGCAGAATGAGAGCAGCAACAAGCCATGGAATTAAACAACGGGTTTAATTAACAGCAAGAATCAGTCTCTCATTAAGAAAGTAGTTGGAGTGAAATTGGTTGGAGTTTGAAGCCCCAATTTAGCTGATCATCTGTTGGCTTTTTTCATGTTTCCTTTCTGTTTGGTTATCATTTAATGAAGAATCAATTCTATGCACTGAATCCTCAAAAACAGGGCTATTAAAATGAAGGGAGAAGAAATTAATTAGCAGTGAAACCGGGTCACTAATTAGGAAAAGGGTTAGAATGAAAACCTGCAGCCACAGGCCTGGAGTTCAACACACCTGACCTAGAGGTAGTTCTGGCAGGAATAGAACAGTCCCTGGAGGTGCTTTTAGGCTGTCACTTAGAAGACCCTTACAGTCAAAGAGACAGAGAGAGAGCTTGGAGTCAAGGGAGCAGGGGACTAACAGAGTCAGGAGCTGACAGAGGTGGTGAAAGAGGTACAGGAGGTTCAAAAGTGTGTGGCTCATCGGGGTATTGATTTTTTTTCTTTATTCTTTTATATTCTTCTGCTATGATCCATCTGCAATCTTTGGTTCTTTCCGAGTATAAGGTCCATTTTAGAGTTCTTTTAAAAAGGATAAGTTGAAATAAGACTAAAACAGTAATAATTAAAAGCAAGACCGGACTCCGATGTATTTGCAAAAATGATGGTTTAAACTTGACAATATATATGATAGTAGAAATTATGCATAAAATATTCCTTTTTATGTTTTAATTTTACATCCAGGCTCACACTTTGTTTCCAATAGGCCATTTTTGATTCATATTGCACCCTGAACTGCTGCACAAGCTGGCCAGAGATGCTTTCTGCAGCACAATATCTGACATCTTCATGTACAGTGACTCAAGCTGCATTGCATCACCATAGAAACTGTCACCTCAACTCAAAAGTCTCAGCTGTCAACGATTTATCCCAAAGTTCTGACTACTGAAGCTTCCCTATACTCAGTTTTAGTACAGAAGATCTCTGGTCCTTAAGGGCTGCAGCGACTTTTGGATTTTATTCAATGTGCGGCTCTTAATTAACTTAAATTCTCTGATTATGCACTCACTTAAACCCAGTTAATGCTTTTCCACTGTGCCTTTATTACCGCTGTGTTTTCTGTTGGAGCTCTTCACAACTTTTGTATTTATACTGCTAATCAAGTAATGAGTGTTTCATAGTAGCTAAATTAAGTGACCGCTATTGCTAGAGGGCTTTCCATCTGCCCATCTCCAATCAAGTCCACTTAACAATTAATGCGGTCAGGAGAGAGCCAAACTCTGCATGCTGTGTACCAGAGCTTTTAACCAGCAGCCCAATTTTAAATTTCATTCATGGGATACTGAATTGCCCTCACTGTATCTAAGCTGTTTAGTAAATGTGTATTTTGTTAAAGTGGTAAATTTTACCCAGTGTCAGGCAGACTAATTGAGGGCTCAGTCTTCAAAATGTCCTGAAATGGTCAATTTACACCTGTGAAAGACACACATGGTCCGTTGGTGAGCTGGATGTCATTCAACCTGCCTGTGGAAATCTGTACTACAAGGCTGAAAGTGAAATTGGTCAATTGTATTGCAAATAAAATAAAAATGATGTGTAGAAATATTGCATGAAAACCAAAAAATTGTTAAGCTATGACATTTTTTATTTTGCAAAAATATATATGTTCAGTTTTGCATTTGTATCAATTATATATAATACTTGGGGGCTTTGCCCCCTGCTTGCTTCACTCACCAACCCCCTGTGCCAGTGTTTTGCGGTAGCCTCTTTGCGGAATGGGAAACAGTTAATGTTTTAATATGAATGGCATATCAGGATCTCCTTTTTTCCGGGAGATGTACTACGTTACCTTTCTTAGATACATACTTCTTTCTACAGTAATTCATGCGGTGGAAGCCCGGGCGGTGTTAACAGTTGTAGATATTGTACAGGATATTGCAGGTTGATGTTTTCATCTTCCGCACGAACACCACCAACTGTTTCAGCATAGTCTGTTGATACGCATTTAACCAATTTTCAGTGCTACCAATCAACATTTTTGGCGTAAATTTGTTTCACTTCATCGTTTCTCAGTGCTACGATTGCACGTGTACTCATTTTTTTCTGTTGATAACCCTTTGTGATGAACTTTTCAAAAAGATTTGGACATAATACGTCTTCTTTAATTGGGAACTTAAAGTGAGTGAAAACATTAAAATGTATAAGAGCTGAGAGAGCAGGAAGTGTGTCTGACAAAAGCATTCACACGAATGAGAGGTGAGAGTACCGTGGTCTTGTTTGAAAATGGTTGCTAGGAGGGCATGAAAAAGCAATCATATTCATGGCAATATTCTTGTCTCGCGTGACTTGAAAAAATCTTTTCCAAAAAGTCACGTCTCGTCTCCTAAAAGCCTTGTCGCATCGAAAGATTTTTTTATATAATAGAGAGATATGTATTTGTATATGTATAAAGATTTCTGAAATTTCATCCAATTTGATCTGTTCTTTTTCAAATAGAAATGCTTTCAGATTCTAAATGTAATATGTTTCCTTTGGAGTAACTTTTCTACATGTTATTAGTTTAAAATTAGTGTTATGTTTTGTTTCCTTCCTTTTTAGTTTCCCTGTAGATGTCATCATTGCTGTTCTACCAATGAAAAATGTTGGGTAACAAGGATGAGGAACTGAAGATGGAATGTTAGGCAGAAATAGGCATGGTCAAAAGCAGAAAAGCAGGCCTTTGTCAAAGTGAAAATATTAAACTAAGAATTAAAGTCAAATAAATAGGAAGTTCACTGCTAAGAATTGCTTGCACCCCAGACATGAGGCTGAATCTCAGTACCTTTACCAAACCAGCTTTATTCAACTCGAAACAGGAATAGCAGGGTTATTTATTATAGCGGGATCTACCATTCTACTAAACAAAGACACAGCAAACAGGCCGGGTTGGTGCAAGGTCAGTGGCCAAGTAATAATGTTCTCTGCATCACCCATTGGGCGATCAGTGCTTTGTGCACGGCAGCAATCAGTTTGCAGTTGTTTCTGTGGCACTACAAATCTACGGTTGCCTCAGCGACGGGCAAGCAAAACTGAACAGTCTAGCACCTCTGCATGTCATCCCATTAGGAAAGGTCTGAAAAGAGTTCAAAAGTCTCACAATATGGGTGTGCTGATGACAAACATGCCCGCTAGCAATAATTACTCAAGATGGAAGCTCAAACAAAAAAAGGTCTTGTGGAAATCTGTCAGAACAAAGCAGTAAATAATACAACTATGCAAAAACAATATTTTACTTACTTAGAAAACATTGATATTTTTAGAGTCCTTATGTTTCAAAATGTAAGAAAAAAACAGTAGCATAACCTTAGTGTAGCTGCATTTACCCAAAATTACCAAAGTACTGCAGCTTTAGTATGCTTCATGGGATTCTGGCAATAACTTGACATGTTGAAATTATTCCATAGATAAAATATCTTTGTTTTTAAAAGCTGTAGTAACCGTTCAAGGTAAAACAATTCATATAAAAATACACAAAAAGTTGGTATCACAAAGAAAAGAAAAGTTCTTGTTTAAGAAAAATTCTGTTTAAAGCATATATATTTTGTTTCATTAAGTTTACTTATAGTGTTGCACCATTTCTAAACAATCAGAAAACTATATGTCCATCCCATTTACAAACTTCAAATGGTTGTTTCAGTCCATGCTAGCAATGAGCCTATTCCAAAACACACTGACCTCATCAACACACTGTATTACAGATAGACTTAAAAGGGTTGCATCTCATGTTAACTTGCAAGGGGTAAAAGGTTATACCATAATCTGTAGCTATAAAAAAAATTGTTTTCTATTCTACAGTACTTAAGCAAACACTAATGTGAGTTTAACTTAAAGCTTTAATTTTCTAAGATTAGCTCTTAAGGGCGGCACGGTGGCGCAGTGGTTAGCGCTGCTGCCTCACAGTTAGGCGACCCGGGTTTGCTTCCCGGGTCCTCCCTGCGTGGAGTTTGCATGTTCTCCCCGTGTCTGCGTGGGTTTCATCCGGTTACTCTGCTTTCTTCACAGTCCAAAGACATGCAGGTTAGGTGCATTGGCGATTCTTAATTGTCCCTAGTGTGTGCTTGGTGTGTGTGTGCGCACCCTGTGGTGGGCTGGCGCCCTGCCCGGGGTTTGTTTCGGCCTTGTGCCCTGTGTTGACTGGGATTGGCTCCAGCAGACCCCCGTGACCCTGTATTTAGGATATAGCGGGTTGAATAATGGATGGATCACAGATTAGCTCTAACACTTCCAGCCCCTAATTGTTTATGTAGGAAGAGAGACAATTGCTATATTTTATTTCATTAAGAGTCACAAACTTTACTTTTACACTAAGTATTTTTTTCAAATCACTAGCAATAAAACCATAAACAAACATTTAAAAATTTCTTCATTTAAACATTGGCTGTTTCTTGAAGTAGGCACGGTTTATTCACAGGTCTGACCAGTGTTCTGACTGCATCTTTGTCATCTGGCATTGTCTTGATGACTCGACCAATTACAATGCGGTGATTGCAGCCATTCCCCAACTCTCTGTGAATGGCCATTGATCAATGGACAATTTGCATATTATTGATCACACGGCCCATTGTTAGTGAATGGTGCTAGTTCTGTCATTAGGCCAATGTACTGTCTATAAGGTTGGAGAAACCTGCAATCAACTTAGACTGAGGAAGTCACTTGGATAAGTGATGAAACGTATCAGAAAAAAAACTATGTCCAGATGAACAAAATCAACTTTCTAGAATTTTCTTACATGGATTATTGAATATGCATCAAGACATTGCTTCCATTGTCTTCAAGTGTACTGGTTGTTTTTAGAAAAGAGTCCAGGAGGCATGCTGGGTTGTATCTTCAATAATATCAAGTGATTGGGTGTGAGTGTCTCCAAATCATTTGGGTCATTTGATATCTTTGTGAGAGGTCTGTTATTGATGAATGATTCAACTTCACACATAACTGGTTGGAGACTTTCATCGCTGAGTGTGTGTTAGTTAAGTATTGAGTTTAGCATTTTTATGATGTGGAATGTACCACACTCTGCCTTCATTTCAATTTAGGCTGTCTTTGGGTTTCCTGACAGTGTAACCCTTCTCAGTAATGAATTTTTGCTCAGTTTTCTTTTCAGTCCAATAGCACACTATTCAGAAATAAAGCCATTATTTGGCATTTTAAGTGTTTCATCCTTCAAAGGCAAATTTAAACAATAGTGGCCACCTACCAGTGTTGCAGATTCTGTGACTATGCGCATGAACTTGACGTCTGCTGTGACATTTCTTCCTTCTCTTCACAGCTGCACTCTGGAAAGTCTGAGTTGTACTATTGATACAACATTTCTTCTATTTCTGTTATTGACAGATGATTGATTGAATGTTTAGGCAGCTTACCATTGTGCTTTGCCAAGTTGTCAATTCCGTCATCCATCCCAAGTGTGGTCTTCACAGCGTGAGGTCTTACTAGGTATGATGTGGCATGGCTCAAAGGCCTTGGAGAAGATGATACTTATTAAAAGATCAACTTCAGAGCCTATGAATGGCAGATGTACCTCCTCAAGAAATGTCAACTTCTCATTGTCTTCTTGTTGTGGAAGACCTGCGTAAAGACCTTTGGAAAATCAATATATTAATTGTCATTGAGACCATAGACTTACTAATCTGATAAGACAGAACATTTGGCCAGCATTTTTGAATCATTATTATGATTATTTACAGTTTTCAGGAATATCTGAGTTCTTCTTCCATGAAGGTTTAACTGTCTCTGAAGATTTTCAGTACAAATTGTTACTGTACTATCAGAGTCTATAAGGCTGTATGTTTCTACATACCTTTCGCTCTTCTTAGATTTTACCTTAACGGGGACCAATTGCAGTGCATATTTTTCTCCAGCCCCAGTCTCCTTCTCGGTTTCCCCGTCAGTTGGTGTTGCATCAAAGGATGTAGCTTTGGTGGATGTTGCTCCATCCTCTTTTTTGATGAGCAAGATGTCTGCGTTCTGCAAAGAACATATCTGACACTTCATTCTTTCTTTACAATACTTACAAAGGTGCCCCTGTTTGAGACAACGAAAGCATATACCTTTACATTTTAGAAAGTCAATTCTGTCTTTATGCGGCAGTTCTTTGATTTTGCTACATTCAGCAAGATTATGCTTGTCACTGCAGAATACACAAGGCTTTTTAAATGCACAGACAGCTGTTGCAGTCCTATTTACCGAGGTTTCTTAAATCCCCTTTTCAGCAGCGTTGGAAAATACCTGTAGCGAAAATATTTCTTGATCAGGGGAAACTTAGCATTGTCAGTCTTTTCTTTTTTCTCTGTGATTTTTTCTCTCCATACATGGGATGCATGAACAGCTTAGCCTGTTGATCTAGAAAAGTAGTTCTCTCTGTCTTCTCTTTCTTGAAGTTTATAAGCTGAGCTTCACCACTTGTCTCATAAAGAATATGGGAGCTTTGAAAGTATTGTATGGATATTTGAGAAGCTGTTGAATGTGTCACAGCTCCTTGCATTTGTCATGGCGTCTATACAGCTATCTAAAAAGGTTGCATAGACTCTCAGGGCCACTCCATCATTCTGCTTTATTTGAGGCCATTTCAATGCTTTATCCATGTATGCATGGGCTATGAATATTTGGTTGCCATAGTAACTTTCATGTTACTTCTGGCCTTTTCATACCCTTGACTTGGTGGCAATCGTGCACAGCCTGTAACCATTTCCAGAATGGAGGACCGCTACTGTACTGGATCAAGTAATCTAATTTATCTTAAGGGTCCTCTAGCACGTCACCTGCAGTACAATCAAAAGCCCTGATAAAATCTGCATAAGCCAATGGGTCACCAACAAGTAAAGGGACCTGTCTCTGTGGCACGCAGTGCAGGAGGTGCAGTAGCTTTCTTTTGTTTATCTCGTTGTTGAGCTAACATTCTAGCAATTTCAGTGACTGCCTTCTGACTTTCATTGACTGCCCTCTGAATTTCAGCTTAATTCTGTATGAGCACGTCCACCAGATTGTGTCTGTAACTCTGCAAGTGGGCCCCTGTGCTAGTGGTAGGTTGTTCCAATTTTTTCCTGCTTTTCTGCTTTAGAGGCAAGTTTGTCAAGCCTTTGTAGGATTCTATCGAGTTCCGACCATTCAAGTGTGACTGTCGACGAATATGCTAGTGTTTAAGAAAATTTAGAACATGACTGTAATTATATACATAAATTGTTTTAAGTTGCAGTGTGTCAACCACTAGATTTATTAAGAACTTGGGGTGGCAGTGTATGTATCTACTGTACCGAAAGTTTTCCAAAAATTACAAAAAAATCTTTTGTTTAAGACACTAGGGCACTGAACAAGCAGTTTTTACAATGTTTTCATGTTCATTTTTTGAAACCTTTGTTAAGGTTTCCATCTCTGCCACTAACATTTTGTTAGCAATTTGCCCCTTTTTCACTGGAAAATGCCATTGCTGGTCGCAAATACAATCAACTTTAGGAAAAATAGTCAGATTATCCTTGCCATTGCCTTGCAGAGTAGTATGTGATGGGGAGAATGGGGCACCTCCACATGCAAAGTCTGAACCAAATCGAACACGCTTAACTAAACCCGATATGCTATGCAAATTTGCTGAATACAGTTCTGAACTGGGTTAGCAGCCGAAGCTCATGCTTTCCCCATTAGATGTGTGGCAGGGGACTCATTAATAAAACTTTGCATGGATTCAAACAAATTCCTACACAGTTTACTCTTCATAATGCAACAAGACCCCACCACCTGCATTCAAGAGTATGTGGATATTCTCTACAACTGAGAGAACAAAATCATGCCCAGTATTATAGTGCTTCTCCTCTGCACTCTTGTGTAAGGCATCAGTGTCTGATCGGGTAGCCACTATCATGTGACACCAGTAATAACATGATTTGTGTTCCAATCTATAGTACAGGCATATAAAACACTAAGGATTCAGCTAGTTACCTACCAATAAACCAGCCTCCACGTTTAGCACCATCATGTCTGTCAAAGCCAGTTTGCCTCAAATTAAACGAATCACGGGTTGACCCAGGCTATTTGCCAGTCTCATCTTGGATGACTTGTGCATTAATGGAATCTAACTGCTTATTGTTAACAAAAGCAGCTTTGTTCTTGTTAATTGCCCTTATTGTAAAACAAGTGCAGTAAATTGTTTGGATTACATTAGGAGAACCAGAAACTGCTGCAAATTGCCTTTTTATGTTGACAAAAACATGTTTTATTTTATGTATGTACACACAGACACACCATACGAGAACTGAATGTAGTGTCTCAACGATTCCGGTTAATGGCTTCCAGCACAGCAGGCATGATGGAGAGAAGCATGGCTGAGATATTGTAGACGTGTTGGCTGGTTCCCAGAGAAGTGACAATAGGTAGCTAATATAAACTGCTGAAAAACCAAGAAGACCATCAGTGCAAATCCACAGTATTGTCCTTCTTAAATGAAATACAGTCTGCACAATGTTTATTAAGTGTTATGTTTGTCACATCAATATACATTATAATATCAGCCCAGTGATATGAATATGTATACATGTAAGTCATCATTTAGCTGGTTTGGCTGCATTTCCCTGATTGATCAGGGGTGTTGCTGTTTCCCAGTTTTTTGCAAATGTTGCACTCACATAGCTCAAAGTTGCCATAAATATACTCACATTTCCAGGTCAAGTTTTCTTTTATTAATCTCAAAACATTTGAATGTAAATTTGTGTATGCACATTTCATGCCTCTTTTTGTGCATACGCAAGCTTTATAAATGATGCCGTGGTTTGGAAGGCATCACCAACATAACGATGTAGTGAGTGTTAAACTTTACAGCGATGCTCCTCCTTGGCGGTGGAGACTCATTTTATTTTGTAATTAGCATGTGAATACCACTCCCCCTGAATGGGTGGGCACACTGCAGCCCAAACCTTGCTGGTTCTGAGATAATGAAGAAGCTGTAATTTATGCCTATTTCACCTAATTTTAAAAATTACTTTTTAGATAGATAGATAGATAGATAGATACTTTATAAATCCCAAGGGGAAATTCACATAATCCAGCAGCAGTATACTGATACAAAGAAACAATATTAAATTAAATAATAATAAAAATGAAAAGAATTAAAATAAAATTAATGTTCGCATTTACTCCCCCTGGTGGAATTGAAGAGTCGCATAGTGTGGGGGAGGAACGATCTCCTCAGTCTGTCAGTGGAGCAGGACAGTGACAAAAGTCTGTCACTGAAGCTACTACTCTGTTTGGAGATGATACTGTTAAGTGGATGCAGTGGATTATTCATGATTGACAGGAGTTTGCTTAGTACCCGTCGCTCTGCCACAGATGTTAAACTGTCCAACTTTAATCCTACAATGGAGCCTGCCTTCTTAACAAGTTTGTCCAGGCGTCAGGCGTCTTTCATCTTTATGCTGCCACCCCATAACACCACCGTGTAGAAGAGGGCACTCGCCACAACCGTCTGGTAGAACATCTGCAGCATCTTACTGCAGATGTTGAAGGATGCCAACCTTCTCAGAAAGTATAGTCTGCTTTGACCTTTCTTACATAGACTTTTTTTAACAGTGGGTACAATTTAAAGTGTGCATTTTAAGGTTTGTGATTCCTGTATACTTTAATCTCTAGTTCCTATGATAAAGTAGCATTGAATTATTAATAGAAGTGTCAGAGGGGGACATTTTTGTACACAGGGTCATTCCATTTCTCTCTGAGGAAAAGAAACATGTAAATATTACATTTAAAACCCAGCAGATAAACAGGCAATAGGCACCCATTGTTTGGACTGAGGCAAGAAGTTAAAAGGCACATTTCCTGGGTTATCCTGTTACTGATTATTGTGATGGCTATCTACAGGATATCAGTATTGCTGTCTTGCAAAAGAATCCCCACTTTGAAGTTTGAACTGCTTAAACATACAAACAATATAACATTGTGATAAAAGAACTGCTCCTTCCTTGAAAAATGTTTGTATTTACCTGACTTGGAAATTAACATGTCTGAAAATATTGGTTTCTAATCAGCAGATCTGTACTCATTGATAGTTGGTAACAATACATTTTGTTAACTTGTGTTTTCATTATTTGTTAAACCCAGGAAATTTAGATGTGCCATTATTTAATCCAATTGTCCAGAACTGATAATGGCAGGGTCTGAAGGAGATTTAAACTTCTGGACAGGAGAAGGCAAAGGAAGGGACAGTCCACTGAGAACGCTGCCAAGATACTCACAGAGAGCACAGGGGCTCGCTGGCAGACTCGGGTATGTGGCTGGTGTGACATGAGGGACACGGGCGGAAACATTTACCCTGAGGGAGGATGAGACAGTTCCACAAGAAGACGGTTGTGGGTCCAGCGAGAGAAGGAAGCTGCATGAAAGGACCGCGCAAAGCAGGCAGACGAGAAGTGAGGCATGCCTAGGTCTCAGCAGCACAAGGAGCCCAGAGTGGAGAAAAAGAATGACGAGGAGACGCTGAAAGGGATTCCACGATTTGACAAAACTTCTATTGGGAAACGAGTGTCCAGTGAACAGAATGCATCGGTGGACAATTGGACAATTAATTGTTGGGGTAACAGTGCACAAACTGGACCCTGCATATCCTCCAATTCTTGTTTTTGACGGACTTTTAGAGTGTGGACTGTGTGTTTTTTCTTTTAAAAAAAAGGAAATTTGTTCTTGATATTTTTAGATTTTGTTACAGTTAGGTCCATAAATATTTGGACAGAGACAACGTTTTTCTAATTTTGGTTCTGTACATTACCACGCTGAATTTTCAATGAAACAAGTCAGATGCAGTTGAAGTGCAGACTTTCAGCTTTAATTCAAGGGGTTGAACAAAACGATTGCATAAAAATGTGAGGCAACTAAAGCATTTTTTAACACAGTCCCTTCATTTCAGGGGCTCAAAAGTAATTGGACAAATTAAATAACTGGAAATAAAATGTTCATTTCTAATATTTGGTTGAAAACCCTTTGCTGGCAATGACAGCCTGAAGTCTTGAACTCATAGACATTGCCAGATGCTGGGTTTCCTCCTTTTTAATGCTCTGCCAGACCTTTACTGCAGCGGCTTTCAGTTGCTGTTTGTTTGTAGGCCTTTCTGTCTGAAGTTTAGTCTTCAACAAATGAAATGCACGCTCAATTGAATTAAGATCAGGTGACTGACTTGGCCATTCAAGAATGTTCCACTTCTTTGCTTTAATAAACTCCTGGGTTGCTTTGGCTGTATGTTTTGTGTCATTGTCCATCTGTATCATGAAACGCCGCCCAATCAATTTGACTGCATTTAGCTGGATTTGAGCAGACAGCATATCTCTAAACACCTCAGAATTCATTCAGCTGCTTCTGTCCTGTGTCACATCATCTGACTGAGATGGGAGTAGACTCACATCTGGTGGCATGGATTGTGGACTATCTTACAGACAGACCTCAATATGTGCGTCTTGGGAACTGCAGGTCTGACATTGTGTGCAGCAATACAGGGGCGCCGCAGGGGACTGTACTTTCTCCGGTCCTGTTCAATCTATATACATCAGACTTCCAATATGACTCGGAGTCCTGCCACATGCAAAAGTTCACTGATGACACTGCTATTGTGGGCTGCATATGGAATGGGCAGGAGGAGGAGTACAGAAAGTTAATCAAAGACTTTGTTAAATGGTGCGACTCAAACCACTTACACCTTAACACCAGCAAGACCAAGGAGCTGGTGGTGGATTTTAGGAGGCCCAGGCCCCTCATGAACCCTGTGATAATCAGAGGTGACTGTGTGCAGAGGGTGCAGACCTTTAAATATCTGGGAGTGCAGCTGGATGACAAATTGGACTGGACTGCCAATACTGATGCTCTATGTAAGAAAGGTCAGAGCAGACTATACTTTCTGAGAAGGTTGGCATCCTTCAACATCTGCAGTAAGATGCTGCAGATGTTCTACCAGACGGTTGTGGCGAGTGCCCTCTTCTACGCGGTGGTGTGCTGGGGTGGCAGCATAAAGATGAAAGACGCCTCACGCCTGGACAAACTCCTGTCAATCATGGAGAATCCACGGCATCCACTTAACAGTGTCATTTCCAGGCAGAGGAGTAGCTTCAGCGACAGACTTTTGTCACTGTCCTGCTCCACTGACAGACTGAGGAGATCGTTCCTCCCCCACACTATGCGACTGTTCAATTCCACCCGGGGGAGTAAATGCTAACATTAATTTTATTTTAATTTTTTTAATTTTTATTACCATTTAATTTAATATTGTTTCTTTGTATCCGTATACTGTTGCTGGATTATGTGAATTTCCCCTTGGGATTAATAAAGTATCTATCTATCTATCTATCTATCTATCTATCTATCTATCTATCTATCTATCTATCTATCTATCTATCTATCAATAAGCACTAGTGTCCCAGTGCCACTGGCAGCCATGCACGCCCAAGCCATCACACTGCCTTCACCGTGTTTTACAGATGATGTGGTATGCTTTGAATAATGAGCTGTTCCACGCCTTCTCCATTTTTTTCTTGCCATCATTCTGGTAGAGGTTGATCTTGGTTTCATCTGTCCAAAGAATGTTTTCCAGAACTGTGCTGGCTTTTTTAGATGTTCTTTAGCTAAGTCCAATCTAGCCTTTCTATTCTTGAGGCTTATGAGTGGCTTGCACCTTGCAGTGCACCCTCTGTATTTACTTTCATGCAGTCTTCTCTTTATGGTAGACTTGGATATCGATACGCCTACCCGATGGAGAGTGTTGTTCACTTGGTTGGCTGTTGTGAAGGGGTTTCTCTTCACCATGAAAATCATTCTGCGATCATCCACCACTTTTGTCTTCCATGGAGGTCCAGGTTTTTTGTGTTGTTGAGTTCACCAGTGCTTCCTTTCTTTCTCAGGATGTACCAAACTGTAGATTTTGCCATTTGTAATATTGTAGCAATTTCTCGGATGGGTTTTTTCTGTTTTCGCAGCTTAAGGATGGCTTCTTTCACCTGCATGGAGAGCTCCTTTGACCGCATGTTGTCTGGTCACAGTAAAATCTTCCACATGCAAGCACCACACCTCAAATCAACTCCAGGCCTTTTATCTGCTTAATTGATAAGACATAATGACGGACTTGAACACACCTGCCCATGAAATAGCCTTTCAGTCAATTGTCCAATTACTTTTGAGCTTCTGAAATGAAGGGATTGTGTTAAAAAATGCTTTAGTTCCCTCACATTTTTATGCAATTGTTTTGTTCACCCCACTGAATTAAAGTTGAAAGTCCGCCCTTCAACTGCAACTGAGTTGTTTCATTTAAAATTCATTGTGGTAATGTACAGAACCAAAATTTTAAAAACGTTGTCTCTGTCCAAATATTTATGGACCTAACTGTATGTTCTTTTATCTTTTAAATGTACTTTATATTGTCTTGTGTAATAGAAGTTAGTGTTGCTTTTTCTGAAATTACTGTTGTGTCTTTCATTGTTTGTTTACTTACCGCCCAATTTAAATAAACCTATATGCCATTATCAGTACATTTCAAGAGTTCGCAGTCTCTTAATAAAACTGGGTGGCATAGTCGGATATTTTAACGGTGTCTAGGTTAGATTACCTGTAAGTATGACCAGACACCTGTCACAGAAGTAGAAGGCAAAGTGGCTCTAAATTTGCTTGGCATCATAGATAATGCCACAGGTCCCAGAGGGTTAAAAGACTCACAAACTGAGTCAAGAAACTAAAGAAGAGAAGTAAAACTAACTTAGAAAGTCCATTATAATAAAAGTTAAAGAGGGCTGTCATAAGAATTAATTTGAAATATAAACCTGCTATCAAAAAAATAATTGACTTGTTGTAGATAGATACTGCTTAGAAATCTGGAAACAAACAGAGGGGTTGTAGGAAAAGGTGCTACCTGAAGCTACTGTATGTTCATAGAGCATTTTGTAGGAGCAAATGAATGGAAATGCAATAAAATTAAACCCCCCTGTGGTGATTATAGACTACAAATGCATACTTGACTTTCCTTGTTGCTTTGCTATAATTCTACAATATTATGAGTGCTGAGGACGTTTATGGGAGTCAGGCAGCTGGTGACCTGCTGTATGAGAGAAACTCAGTTGTGACCAACCAAGTAAGCAACCAACACCCTGCGGAACTTCAACACCACAAAGTATCGATAAAGGAAGCTGGGTCACTAGAAGAAGTTACTATTAAAATGATGGACTTTCTAATAACTGTTGGATATTGGCATATATTGTAGACTATCCAACCAGGCTATTGATAAATACTGTCTATTGAAATACTGTGTTATCATATGAAAACAACTACATTTTAGCATAGTTTAGTACATGTGAGGTCTGCAAATACTACCACGTATGTAGACATTCCTAATGCAAAACAATGGCGTTAACAAGATAACGCATACCAACTTCCCAGCAAGCCACAAACCAAGCCCCAAAGCCCAGGAAAGGGAAAAGAGCCAATGCCTGCTATTCACTTGGCTTTGTTATATAGTATAGCCTTTTGTGAAGTTGCCCTAAATCTGTTCTTGCACAGAAGTGTAAACCTTTGCTAGAGATTGTCAGAACTGTGATGCTTTCTTCTTTTGATCAATTTTAACAAGAACAAAGTTGAATATATGGATATCATGACTCGATTGCCTGAATTACTGTGAGAGCTGTACTCATTATAAATATACTAGACATTAAGCCCGTTATAATAACGGGTGCTAGAACAGTAGTGCATAAACATTAGTAGGAACAGTCTATATTAAATGGCAAGGGACCTTGTATGTGGCTGTAATATGCATCACTGTATTTATTGTGTGCCTTTAATTTTCTCTCTCAGTAATACTGGTTTGTATTTCCGTAAAATGCCTGTAATTTTGTCTGACAGTAATACAGTGGAACCTCGGTTCACGACCATAATTCATTTCAAAACTCTGATTGTAACCCGATTTGGTTGTGAACCGAAGTAATTTCCCCCATAGGATTGTATGTAAATACAATTTATCCGTTCCAGACCATATGAACTGTATGTAAATATATATTTTTTTAAGTTTTTAAGCACAAATATAGTTAATTATACCATTGAATGCACAGCGTAACAGTAAACTAATGTAAAAACATTGAATAACACTAAAAAAACCTTGAACAACAGAGAAAACTAACACTGCAAGAGTTTGCGCTATAGTGCTGCAAACTGCTCGCTAAAAACACTTTTTTTAATGAGTTTTAAGCACAGGGAAAAAAATGAACATTTGAAAAATCAGTAATTTAATAAACCACCAAGAAAAGTAACATTGCCACAATGCACGCGTACGCCTGTGTGTGTGTCTCTCTCGTGGGTCTGCGTGTGTGTGTGTGTGTCTGTCTCTCGCATGTGTGTATGTCTGTCTGTCTCTCTCACACGCGCGCACCTGTGTGTATGTGTGTGTGTGTCTCTCGCGCCTGTGTATGTGTCTGTCTGTCTTGTGTGCACCTGTGTGTGTGTATGTCTGCCGCACACACGCCTGTGTGTGTGTGTCTGTCTCACATGCGCCTCTCTGTGTGTGTGTGTGTGTCTGTCTGTCTCGCGCGCACCTGTGTGTCTGTCTTTGTGTTTGTGTCTGTCTCGCACGCGCCTGTGTGTGTGTCTGTTTCTCTCTCTCTGCACAGGAAGAGACTGAACATGTGCCATGTGGCCCCGCGCATGCGCACTTCACCAGAAGACACACACACACACACACGGACACCTGCATGCACACAGGAGTTTTATTAAAGAGGATAATCATTCAGTATTTAGGAACCTGAGAGGTGCGACTTTGTGTGTGCTTACAGATGAAATGTCTCTTTGGTGTCCTAAGGATGGGCCCTAAGATAAAGTGCCATCACCGGACATTCACGTAAACGGTCCAGAAACTCTTAGGGAAGACAGACAAGGAGAGGACTATCACTCATATTTAGCCCACAATCTAAAGGAACAATTTGAAATCAAAATACCTCCAAAGATGTTAAACCACTTACTCTTTATAAACCTGAGACAGTGAAGAGCAAGTCACATTACTGCTCTGAAATATTCCCAAACTGGCACTCCCATCTGTGAGGGTCATTCAGCAGTTAGACCCCAGTATTTACTGTATGATACTTTTCCATGGTGTCCTTACTTGTATATTTTATTCAGCTGTGTGTTGCCCTGTTATTTTTAAACATAAACAGTGCTCACACATGTGCGATTGGGAGGCACCTAAAGAGCCTGAATAATAGTAGTTCCATGCAAGACCACTGACTTTCTCTCTCAATACTCTGCAGACCATCCACGGGAAATCCTGCAAGGTTCCGGCACCACTGATGAAGTTACTTCCAGTCACGAAGATATCACTTCCGTTTGGGGGGGCCATTCATGATGTCACTCCCGGTCCAGACAACATCACTTCTGGTTGCAGTCCTGATGACATCATGTCCTGTCCAGGCCTTTAAAATCGCCATCTTTACAACCTTAAAATCAGTTCTGTTTTGGACTCAGACTTGTGAACAACTCGCAAACGAATTACCCAGCCAGGGCACAATATACAGGTGGCTGCCTCAAACCTTTTTCAATGTCTTTTGACTATTATTGTGACAACAGCTTTGGGACAGTTTCATTCTGATAGATTCAGTCATCTGTATGGTGCCCATTTTAGGGACTCACCTTTGGCAATCTGGTACATCCATTCAGTGTTTACAGTAGCCATTCATTGATTAGATTACATTGCAATTATGCACCTTTAGTCTAATGAAGCAATGATAGCTGCACATGGAAAAACTGTCCACAGGTGCATAATGGTGGGTTTATTAATATATAGTATTAGTTTGTGTTTTTGTATATTGTTATTAAATAAACTGGAATGACACTAGGGTTCACAAAATTTTGTATGCTAGGGACCCACAAAATGCTGTACCACCTGGTGTCTGGGGACCATGGGGTGTCAGAATAGGTGCAGCAGGGTTTATAAAATATTGCAGCTCAAACCTTGTGAGTGTAGGTGTGCAAGAGGAAAGCCAAGTTGGCGTACAGAAGTTAATGAGGGAAACTGGCTAATTGCTTGGTATATGCACGAGTGCAGTAGCACAGCCTTCCATCATTGAGTCTCCATGGTTTGTCTGGTGAACTTGCACTCACCAGGAATAAAAAAGGTCTGAGCAGCAGAGAAGAGAGAAATGAGAGAAAAAAAAGAAAACCAGAGGAGGAGAAACCTGAAAGAAAAGAATGGCAATGAAAGATCAGGATTGGACAGTCATGTTAGTGTTAAGGAGAGGAGGTGATGTGAGGCAGGGATGGCGTTCCCGGGGCCGGTTGCTCATGTAGGAGTAACTGTGTACTTAAAGGGTCCTATGTACACTGAGGGATGGTGGTGAGACAAGGAAGCCATGTTCAGTGGATCCCAGGAGTGACTGGGATAGGAGCCAGAGGGTTGACCACATTCCCAGTGCTTCAATGCTGCCAAGCCTTCCTGATCTATGAACAATGTGAGATGAAAGAGAGCAGCACTGGGGAACAAAAGGAAGGAACTGATTCAATCTTTGCTTTTATCCCTTGTTTTTAACTATTTATTGAACTTATTTATTGGTTTTACATTTCACATTTTACTATTAAGGATCATTTTATTGCAGACTTTTTTTCTGCACCACACTTTATGTACTTTGTTTGTTTGAAATAAAACATATTATACACTTTGCACCAATACTTATTGTTTGTGTCCTCATTGTCCTAGTCAATCTTGGTTATGACTAGCAATGTCCCAGGAAGTGGAACATGCCAAGGAAGACCTTGGGAGCCTCAGATATCACAGGCCATTTACTAATATAAACCCAGTCTGGCTAAGTGTAGCATGACCTTGGATCTTGGTTACTGCTAGTGGTAGTTAGTACTGAAGTAGAACGACAGTATTAATAAATCAACTAAAGCCTTTTTTATTTTTTAAATGTATTACATGTCTCATTGTATTTTATAGTCCACATGACAGTGATTTGGGACAACACAAAATCATTTACATGTAATTTCTATTTCAATTTAAGTTTCAACTATATACTTCAATATCTATTTATACTTTGCTTATGTGAAACTTTTGTTAAATCTTAAGAGCAATTAGACTATAATCTACATTGATATAGGCCCACTTTTATGCAACAATTGAAGACCATTTTGATTTATATTTATTTTTTGATCAATTATTTGTTGAGTTTTTCCAATATAGTGAATTAAACAGAATTTTACAGAGTATTTTCACCAGAACTCACACCTTGACAATATTCACCCCAGTCCAAACGTACACCCTATAGTGAGTCGGAGAGCACAGAACTAACAAAAGCCTTAACAAACAGAGATATCTAGGGTTTAAAGGACTGAGCAGCAATAGATCAGCACTCAGTAATTTTTGTGTATGCTTTGTTAATTAGAAATGCTGATTGCTCCATATGTAACAAACTGTAAAATTTAGATATCCAATTATCATTAGTGATAGTCTCAGGAGATTTACAACACAAATCAAGGAGAGGTTTAGCAGCAAGATTGCCTAAACAGATAAGGTTCTGCAGGTAAGAGGTGAGATTAAGGGAGGACAAATCTAAAAGAACTAGAGCTTCAGGGAGTAGTAGAATATCAACAGAGAGGAAAGAAGACAAGGAGTGACACTCAAAGGTCCAAATGAAAAAAGCAGGAGGGAAAAACATAAAAAATATGGAGAAAAATACCTGGGATACCAGACAAAAATGACAAAGAAGATCAGGTTCAAGATCCGTGAGATAGCACTTACATGGAGGAAGGTAAGTCTATGAAGGAAATTGTAGGAACATTTAAAATTATTATAGTCATGCGGCAATTTAAGACTAAATTGAGGCCAATCATACTGTGCTTACAGCTGAGGGCCATAGGAACTTACACGATGTTACACACATGAGCCTGGGAAACAACTTCAGGGCTTATCTTGTATTTCCACCCTGAGATAATGGTTGACCCTTCTGTTCTGCTTCCCTTTGCAGATCCAGAAACAATCATATCACCAACACATAACATCACTTCCTGTTCCTTCCCTTCAGCCTTTCAACTCTGACTTCCTGAAGTGAAGCAGAATGACTTCTTTATCTTAGACCAGAGAGTTCATCTAGTGTTAGGGCATGGTGTGTTGGAAGCAATTCCAGGATACGTAGAAGTCTCACAAATGTTTTCTACTGTGTTTCTTTTGACTTGCCATGATATTTTGTAGTTTATTTTTTGTTAAAAAATACTGTAATCATAATGGTCACTGAATGCCCTCAAACAAAGCCTGTGGAGGAATCCAAGAAGAAACATTCTATAGATCTGGAAATGAAGCTGAAAGTTCAGGAAACATGAAAGTTGCTGGATTACAGATGCAAAAAGCTATCTGTTAGTTAAAACAAATCATGACATACCTGCTTGCATACCTGCCTACAAGAAAATCTATAATAAAAAAAGAGAAACAAATGAAACAAGCAATAATAGACATATTACAAAATCTACCTGCATCAGAAGAACCTTGGACAGAACCATCACTAGAAAGTGACAATTTGGATGAGGATGATGTGACAATTTTTGTTGCATGTGAATCTGCAGAGGACAGTGATTCTGATAATCTGCCTCATCTTGTTGATCATTGTTAATTGATTTAAAATTTTTAAGAAAAAATTGCAAAGGTAAAGAAGAACATGAATGTTATAAACACAAAAAGAATTGATAAAAATTCTCATTGTTGTGTGTATTTAGTGATGAGTGAACCCCACTGAATTTGCTTTGCTTAGAATTCAGCTAAATGCATTGAAGTCAATGGGGAAGGAGAAACTGAACTAGTTTTGAGTAAATTAGAATGGTGCAATGCTCTTTTAAGTGTTTCTAAGTGTTAAGGAAACCTCTAGCAATGATGCTGGGTGGCTAATTGGGATCAAAACTGTGACATGAGCAGTGAGACAGCTGTGCTCACAACCATGCCACTGTGTCTCCCTGAATAAAATTAATAGTGCAGCAGTTGGCTGCTGTTGTGCTCAGTGACGCTGAGTACCAATTGATCCATTACTCTTTACATATCTCTTTTAGGTAGCTCGCTATCCTGAAAAGGGCCAGTCACTCTTTCTTAGTTGCAATGCTTTTTTCAACTTTGGTAACATTTTTATAGGCTCCCTTGAGCCTGCTTTTAACTTGCTTATTGGCATGATGGAATACCAGTTCATACTTTTCACCCCTGACAGATGTAACTTGTCAATGCCCATTCCTAGCCATCCCTTCTTCTTGGAAACAACGCACACACTGGTGTGTGACCAGTGACAGAGGCACAACAGCAGGTGTCTTAAGTGCTTCATTGTCAGGTGGCACAGCAGAGATGTTGAGTGCCGCTCTGTCAGATGACACAGCAGGGATGTTAAGTGCTGCACTAACTCGTGAAGCAGCAGGGATGTTAAATGCTGCACTATTATTATTATTTCAGAGGGCGTAGTACATTTTCTGACTCTTGGATGACCCTTTAAGGTCTGGCTTGATCAACGCTGCTGCACGTGGCTAATTCTTATGTATTATGTATGTGTATGTTACTCCATACTGCAGTAAAATATGCATAACAGTGACCCACAATAGACCCACAGAGCCTAAATTGCAATAATATGTACTCTTTGTGACCGACATACGGCCAAACGGCCTGTTCCAAATGAAGCCATTATTTGGCAGACAGGAGACAGACAGGAGGAGAAGAGGAAGGAGAGAAGTCTCTGAGCCAAAGTAAAATTAAGGGGAGAGGTTTATATACTGAGTTACTCAATAAAGTATTAAAGCTGGATAGTAGACAAACAGTGAGATGGGGGTCAAGACCATGAGCATCTAATGCAGACAAAGTGGATAAGATAAAATATAGGAGTCAGTGGGAGAACTTTGTTTTTTGATACAGAAAGAATGTCAACAAACATAACATTGGCAAAACCAAGGAACCAGTTATTGACTTTCACTACACCAAAGAGCCTCTATGACCAGTCATGTCACTATTCAAGCAGTAGATGTAGAGATGGTGCAAGTACATGGAGGTCCACATCAATGACAAAACAGGACTGGTATTGTAACACAGGGGATCTATATAAGAAAGGGAACAACAGACTCTGTTCTTAGGAGACTATGCTCTTTTAATATGGGTATTGCCATCTTTCAAATCTTCTATAACTCTGTGATGGCCGGTGTTATTTTGTACTCTGTGGAGTGCTGGGCTAGTAACATCGCTTGAAGAGAGGCCCACCCAGGTATTGGGTACATTCTTAAAGCTCTACAGGAAGGTGTGAAGGAGAGAATAAAAACAAAATTCAGTGCCATTATGTACAATGCTGCACATCCTCTCTCTGACTCACTAACACTGAGGACTTTTAGCCAACAAAATATTCAGCAGAAGTGCGTGAAGACATGTGACAAGGGCTCCATTATACCAACAACAATACGCCCGCATAACGCCTCACTGGGTCCGGGCCTGACAAGTCAGAAGGTTTTCTTTCTTGCTTTAGTTATTCTGGTGTGCATTTGTTGTTATTGTTTCCCATAGATAAAGATATATATGCAAATCAATATTTATGCAAAAGGACGAAGGTGCAAGTCTTTAGATTCCTGTTGCTTCCTGTTTTGCTATATGGTTGCAAGACATGCACACTATTCAGTGACCTGAGACAAAGACTGGACTCCTTCAATACTAGGTCTCTTCAGAGAATCCTTGAGTACCTCTGGTTTGACTCTGTGTCAAATGAGCTGTTGCTCATGGAGTTCCAAATGAAACACATTACTACATTATGAGGGAGCATCAGTTACGACACTACGCCAATGTGGCACAATTACTCGAGGGTGATCCGGCTAGCAGGATCCTTACTGTTTAGGACCTGAGCGGCTGGACCAGGCCAAGGGGACGCCTACGTAACACATGGCTGCGGCAGATCGATGGTCATTTCTGGAGGGTGGGACTGGACTGTGTGTCTGTCTGAGGGGTTGCCAACCAGGATCCTGAGCTGTTTCGTTGTGTGGTGGGTGGGGCAACATGCTGCACCAGTGCATGCTCCCCAACCTGACCTGATCCGGCCTGATCTGTTTCCTATAGTATATTAATATTTATTTATTTACTCTTTAATTGAGCTTCTGTAAAAAAAAAAAAAACAGATTTCCCATTGGAACACATATCTATCTATCTATCTATCTATCTATCTATCTATCTATCTATCTATCTATCTATCTAGTGGTGTGAAAAACTATTTGCCCCCTTCCTGATTTCTTATTCTTTTGCATGTTTGTCACACAAAATGTTTCTGATCATCAAACACATTTAACCATTAGTCAAATATAACACGTAAACACAAAATGCAGTTTTTAAATGATGTTTTTTATTATTTAGGGAGAAAAACAAATCCAAACCTACATGGCCCTGTGTGAAAAGTAATTGCTCCCTGAACCTAATAACTGGTTGGGCCACCCTTAGCAGCAATAACTGCAATCAAGCGTTTGCGATAACTTGCAATGAGTCTTTTACAGTGCTCTGGAGGAATTTTGGCCCACTCATCTTTGCAGAATTGTTGTAATTCAGCTTTATTTGAGGGTTTTCTAGCATGAACCGCCTTTTTAAGGTCATGCCATAGCATCTCAATTGGATTCAGGTCAGGACTTTGACTAGGCCACTCCAAAGTCTTCATTTTGTTTTTCTTCAGCCATTCAGAGGTGGATTTGCTGGTGTGTTTTAGGTCATTGTCCTGTTGCAGCACCCAAGATCGCTTCAGCTTGAGTTGACGAACAGATGGCCGGACATTCTCCTTCAGGATTTTTTGGTAGACAGTAGAATTCATGGTTCCATCTATCACAGCAAGCCTTCCAGGTCCTGAAGCAGCAAAACAACTCCAGACCATCACACTACCACCACCATATTTTACTGTTGGTATGATGTTCTTTTCTGAAATGTTGTGTTCCTTTTACGCCAGATGTAACGGGACATTTGCCTTCCAAAAAGTTCAACTTTTGTCTCATCAATCCACAAGGTATTTTCCCAAAAGTTTAGGCAATCATTGAGATGTTTCTTAGCAAAATTGAGACAAGCCCTAATGTTCTTTTGGCTTAACAGTGGTTTGCGTCTTGGAAATTTGCCATGCAGGCCATTTTTGCCCATGTCTCTTTCTTATGGTGAAGTCGTGAACACTGACCTTAATTGAGGCAAGTGAGGCCTGCAGTTCTTTAGACGTTGTCCTGGGGTCTTTTGTGACCTCTCAGATAAGTCGTCTCTGCGCTCTTGAGGTAATTTTGGTCGGCCGGCCACTCCTGGGAAGGTTCACCACTGTTCCATGTTTTTGCCATTTGTGGATAATGGCTCTCACTGTGGTTCGCTGGAGTCCCAAAGCTTTAGAAATGGCTTTATAACCTTTACCAGACTGATAGATCTCAATTACTTCTGTTCTCATTTGTTCCTGAATTTCTTTGGATCTTGGCATGATGCCTAGCTTTTGAGGTGCTTTTGGTCTACTTCTCTGTGTCAGGCAGCTCCTATTTAAGTGATTTCTTGATTGAAACAGGTGTGGCAGTAATCAGGCCTGGGGGTGGCTACGGAAATTGAACTCAGGTGTGATACACCACAGTTAGGTTATTTTTAACAAGGGGCAATTACTTTTTCACACAGGGCCATGTAGGTTTGGATTTTTTTTTCTCCCTAAATAATAAAAACCATCATTTAAAAACTGCATTTTGTGTTTACTTGTGTTATATTTGACTAATGGTTAAATGTGTTTGATGGTCAGAAACATTTTGTGTGACAAACATGCAAAAGAATAAGAAATCAGGAAGGGGGCAAATAGATAGATAGATACAGTGGTGTGAAAAACTATCTATCTATCTATCTATCCAGGAGGGGAAAGAGAGATGATGCATGTTCTCAACAATGACTGAATTTGCAAATAAAAGAAAAATGATGAGGAAGGTAGGGGAAAATGAGACTGGAGAGATTTGTATTACAGAAGTCCAGCAACATTAAACAGGTAAGCAAGTTATCTAATTCCTTAAAACTACAAAACACACAGGTGGCCACCTAAGTTACATGCATTGTTATGAAAAATAGGGTTGTGAGTATGTAGTTTCACAGATGTACCAATTCGTCTCTCCACACAATGACAAATATAGAAGGCATAGAAGATAAAAAATTATATTTATTTTATAAAATATGGGAAACAATGTAAGACAACTTATTTTTTTTTATTTTTACTTTGCTAGTACTGCTGTGGACATCCCAAACAGACTCCCTGGAGAACATGGCTCACAGTTTGAAAACCATTGGACTAACACATTTAAATTAGTAACCAGTAAATTGTATGGTACTAGTAAGATTTGAATGTTGCTACCTTTAAATACATTTAAAATATTTATATAGCAAGTCTTATTACCTATTCAAGCTAAACATTGCTGCAAATGTTTTCCACCTGGTAACATTCAGGTCAAATCTATAATCTTAAGTCTGGTCTTACACTGCAGAGGAGAGATATCGGCACTTGCTTTGCTGCAAGGCTTACATGCTGAGATCATGAACTTCCTTGAATAATTTTAATTTAAAGCACAGGAGGGGGGGCTGGATATTTGGCTTGCTTTCATACTGACACAGGTTTCTCAGACATCAGATCTCTTACTGCTTTATTAATGTGTTCTAATGGAAGAGTCAAAAGCTGAATGAACCACAGGAAGGGCGTTGGGTCATGCTCCAGACAGGCTTAAAACTCTTCTTTTTCTTTCCATGTTAATTTTGTTAGAAGCCTAATCTGTCCACACCTTTGAAAAAGAACATGATTATTGAACATTTTCATGTTGCCCTCCAGCTCTGATTATTATGCAGTTTCTTCTAAATGGCATTTTGTTATTAATGTTGCTTGCCAGAAGAGTACCAACAACTCATTTCTTTTGTTACACATACATACATAAAGACTAGAAAGTTATATTTTTGTAGAGAATTATTCTACATGTAAATCAAACTACCAGTCTTATAATCTAGTTGTTCAATTTTAAATCCAATTCTCAGTGTTTTAAAAACAATTCTGAAAAAGTCATGCATAAACCATGTTAGAGTATAAAGTCAGCTGCTGTCAGAGTAGAGGATAAATTTTGTTTGGATACCTGATAAATGTATTGAAAATTATTATGTTGTACATGATAAGCAGGGTACAAATGCAGGACTTCAGAATGAAATGGTTTTTAATGTAACACGTTATATGAAACACTACATGATAATTTAACTGGTCTGTCAATGTGTTAAAACTGCCTGATCAAGCCTTCAAGGACTAGAGTTTGATCATTTCTCGTGATATTTTAGAATGAAAACATTTCAAATGTTTATTCAGTCTTTTTCAGAATTGTCATCATTCACTAAAGAAAACAGATATCCCAGTGGGCTGTGGATGCTGTACTTACTAAAAAGGTCAAGCATCCCATATTTTTGATTTTGGGAATGATGGTGTTAATGGTCATGTCCTAATAAAAATTGCAGACATAGTCTGCTTTGAAAAATCTCAGCCATATTTAGATAACTCAGACTAGAAATGTTGCCAACAAAAAAAACAGGTTATTTTCCACAAGTCAGAGTCAGGGTGGATTTGGCAATTTCCATGTGAAATGCTGAGTAGACTTTTGATATTCGTAAGTGATTTGACGCTGTACATCAATGTCGTTCAGGATAATTGTCATAAGGACAGCCTTTTCAGATGCATTAATATATAATTTGAAGAGCACATACTGTAATAGCCATGTCTGTCTGCCCACATGAAAAAAACTCTGCTCCCAGTGGACTGATTTTGTTGAAACTTAGCACACTTATTCTCCCATTGAAAATCATTGGCAAATTTGCAAATGTGTGTATCTTAAAACAGAAATATTTTTTGCATGACTTCAACTACAGGCTAGTTCACTATTTACATTTGACCCTATTTTTTCCCTTTACTCATCTGAGGTCAAAACAGTAACCACTTGCAGTGGTGCCCACATGACACAAGAAAGGGTGGTGTCTGCTGTGTAAGGGTTTGTATTTATGTGTATTTTATATGTTATTGTCATTTTGAAGTATTATTGTTTCATATTTTTATGTTTTTTATGTTGTGTATTCCTTGTGTATGTCCTTTCATTTGTGTTTCCATTCCTTGAGTGTTGTGGGTGGAGCCCCCAAGAGGCGGAGTCATCCTAACATCACTCCTTCTGAGCCCTTACTCTGGCTAATTTAAGCCACTTCTTTGTATGCTAAAATCAAGAGAACATTGTTTTTGAGAAGATGTTTTGTGAGTATTGCTAATTTGTTGAATTTTCCAGTTTTTTCTAATTTATTCTGCAATTCTGTTCCTGGTTTTCTCTTTTGTATTATGGATTTGGACTTTTTTGATTAAGATTGCCTTTAAATAGCTCCTTTTTGCCTATTTGTGCTCTTTTGTGCATTTTGCTTATATTTTTCTATTGTTTCTAATAAATCCTTTCTTTGTAAAGATTATTTATTTGCCCTGTTTATATAAGTGCACAGTTTATGGTCATTCTTCTTCTGGTGGGTCTTTTGCTTTATTTATGAGACTTTTCTTGTTACTTTGACGGGTTAACCTTGTTTGGAGTGTCCTAGGTCAGAAGCTTGCAGTTAACAGTTTTGGGGCTAGCTGGATTGAGGTGAGTCTCGTAGGACAGGCTATTTAGATAAGGCCTCACACCCATTTTGCCACATTCAAGACTCCATATCACAACAGTGTCAGATTGTAGGTGGGGTTGCATTATCAAGTATTACCATATTAGAAAGGTATTTCTTTAGATGTGTTTGCATTTATCCAGTTCACTAATAGTAATATTCTTTATTTGTTGCATTCAGTATGGCAATAATGATACTGTTTATTTACTCATCCTCATACAAGGTAAAATCTATCCCTTACTGTACTAAAATGCATGTGTAGGTCTCATTACATGCTATCAGTCTAGATTCTGCTTCTACCATCCCATGAACATGGGTTGTGTCTTGCAAGATCCTCGGTCACAGCAACTTACTTCTCTTGCTCCTTGAAATCATAGAGAGCAAAGTGACCTAATGTGCATGTCCATGAAAGAAATAAATGAAAACAACTTATGCTGAAATATATGAAAGATGGCTGGGGGGGACTTTATGCTACAGTGACTAAACATGTATTCAGTATTTCTGTTACACTAAAAACAACCCCTCAACTGCATTTTCCAAAGATTAAAATGATTCAGTGTTTCTCTGTTCCTATACCATAATGTACCATAATGATCTTCTGTCCAACATACAGGTTGAGACTTAATTTTAAATCCACATTAAGTACTTCTTTGAAAAATTTATGTTACTGAAATTTTGAACTGCAAGTAGCCACAAACCCTTCACATCCAACTGTTGACAATAGTGTGTGAATCTTTTTATCACTTGAGTTGGATAATCTATGAAAACAATTTCAGTCACATGATATTGTAAAATGATATTAAAAACATATATGTAATAAACTAAATAAATAGTGACTAGAAAATTAAAAACTTCTCCAACTTTCAAACTAGCTTATCAAGTCTACAAATGCACCTGAATGTTGTGCATTTATATACATTTTCTAGCTTGTTGATTTTTGTCCTCTTTAAGCAGCAAATGCTTTAGCGTCCAGTGTTTTCCAGTACTGTGCATAGAAGATTACATGTTTAATCAATATGCTCCATGAACACATCTTTATAACTGATTTAACTATCAACAAATAAATACACTCCAAAAAGTTTTCTTACTTTGCTTGCCAGTTCAAGAAAAAAGGGGCATATTTGTTTTCCCACTATGACTTTTTAAAATTAGTCGGCCTACATTAAAAAGAAAACTAATAATTCAATTCCATCACTTTCTTTATGTCCCTCTTTTCTAATGCTGACATTATGGCAATCCCTACTGCTGTGTCTGTCTTTTCTCTTGCTTTCTACAAAGTGTCTAACTAATGCTTTGAGTATAGATTTGCAGTCAATTAAAAGCTTCTCAACAGAGTTTAAAATTGGCCCCCCTCCTGCCAACCTGCGAGGGTCCTGCCAAATGGACTGTTGTATTTGTTGCAGCAATATGTGGAATTCATGCTTAATGGAACGGCTGCATGCGTTATGCTTTATTCCATCTCTTTCTCTTTTCCTCTTTCTAAATATGAAGAGGTATACATGTACAGACTATACAGTAGTTAATGCATATGTTTTACATTCTTTTCAATGATAAGTATATTTCAGACATATTTCTTTTCAAGAAAATCATCCGTAAATGCATTTATCTTGTTAATGGGAGCTTTGAAACTATCACCAATAGCTGTAAACAAATGTCATATTTGATAACATTTTAAAGGCCTAAATTTTCTAGAATGATAGTTCATTTCATAGTCATTTTATGGTGCTGTAAAAGCATGAGAATGATCAGACATTTAGGGTTCACAATCTGTTTTAAGGCCTGATGCAGTCGACCCCAGATCTTCACATCCTACACAACTGAGAAGCTTTTTATGTATCCAAAGACACCTAAAAAATGCACTGTAGGGTCTTCTGCATTATTTCTAATGCTAGAACCATTGGCTGATTTACACTGCACTGTTGTTTTAGGTCTGTCACTAGGCTCTATCTATTTTCTGTCCCCACTTTTTTTGTCAGGACCCTATGAAAGACCTTGTCATTGCATCCTAATAAACTCACCCACACTGGGTGCTTGGTGTGAACATTTAAACTAACATACATGTCTTTGGTATGGATTTAAACTCCATAAAGCCATTGAGCAGGTTGAGATTCTAAAAACAGGACCCTGGACCCAGCAGCACAGGCCACCATCTACTTTGTGTAATCAAGTTGGAAAAAAACAAACAAACAAGAAAAGTCTTGAGCAAAATGGGATGAGATCATTGCCTGTGGATTCTGAAAGTATTCAGACCCCTTAACTTTCTGCACTGTTTATTGTATTGTAGATTTCATTGTAAATTGATACATTTGCAATTTTTGCCCATTTATCTACACTTGATAACTAATGAAAAAGTGATTATGTTATTATAAAGTATGCAATTTTATTAAAAATTAAAAACTTAGCTCTCTATTTCATTTAAGTATTCAGTCCATTAATCTAGTACTTTATAGAAGCAAATTTAGCAGCAACTACAGCTTCAACCTAACAAATGCATGACTGTACCATACAGTAGCCAAAATGTCATCTTAGAAAGTGCCTGAGTATTTACAGCTCCGAGAGACATGGTCTAACATCCTGACCTCCTCTCAGTCTCTATGGAGTCTTCACATTATCCACATGTCTGTGTGGGTTTATCATCAAATATACTTTTTTTTCTTCACAGATCCCAAAGATGAAAAGATTAAGTTGATTTCTGACTGTAATTTGACATTGTGTGAAGGTGTTATGTGAATGAATGTGCTTTGTAATGGACCGGTTGTCCTGTCCGCAGGTGTCTCAGGTCTTCTGTGATAGTGTGTTACCGTATAAGTAGAGTAAGAGGATCAAGGGAGAGATGGATGGAGTGTCATAACATTATAAAATAATCAGTATAGTAATATATTTGTGTAGCAAGTTAAACAGTCTAGGAGCAACACACACCACTTATTATATCTCCTCAATATTATCAAAGAGTTATTAAAGTTCTCCATCTAAATATTGAATCTCTTAATAAGGAATCCCGAGTAAATCAAGGTGAAGTGTAATTAAGATAGAATACAAGAATCACTTAACTAAAATGTTGTGAAAATCTGCAATTAATTATTGAATTGTTTAGTGTGAGTGAAGAGCATGACAGATGAAAAATGACTACTCACAGTACTGGGCAACTGTGTAATAAAGCATTACAGACATGCTATGGTTAAATAGGCAAGTACTGTTTATTATAACTACTCTATGAAACTCTAGTCAATCAATCTACAGTAATTACTCTGCCGATTAGAAGCATTCTCCACCATGGACGTTTTACATATAATTATTATACAACACTGAATCACAGTGCACTTTTTTGATTTTCTTTTGTCCCTGCTCAACATAACAAGATTCTTTGATATTTTCAAAACAGATCTCTAAATTATTTACAAATATAACCAAATATAAGTGATCCACAGCCTCTCTCTCTGATTAGCGGGAATAAATCACTCCTGCAAGTGAACTATTATTCTTAGTGCAATGAGTGATTTGCAAAATCAGCCGGAATGTTCAAGCAAATTATAGAAAAAAACCCGATCTAAATCCATTAAGTAGTTCTCTCGTTCGTTACCTAAGTGGACGTATGGAGCACCCCGAGGCTGGTGGGTGAGGGAAGAGGGCCAAGCAACCCTCTCCTCAGCCAGCTGCATCTCTCTCAGATTCATGCAAATAAATCGGTACCGTAAGCGAACTATGATACATAGCGCAATGAGAGAAGTTGCAAAATCAACCGGAATGTTCAAGCAAATTATAGAAAAAAACCCGATCTAAATACGTTAAGTATTTTTCTCGTGAAAAGCAGCACAGACATACAGCAGACAGATAGACAGACAGACGTTGGATTTTATATATATATATATATATAGAGCGCTATACAGGCTGTCCCTTGGTTACGTACGAGATAGGGACTGTAGGTTTGTACTTAAGTTGAATTTGTATGTAAGTCGGAACAGGTACATTATTTTAATAAATGCTATTGTTGACCGACTGTAACCAAGTGCTCTGCCAATGAATGATGGAGTTTCACCTTTCTCTGACCTTTTTATTATTTCTACTTTATTTTCAACGGTGATGGTTTTTCTCTTCTTTACTGTATCATCAGCACGCATCAGATTTGTGTTTCAGTGACATTCTTGAAGGGTGAAGACAAAAGGTTAAGATGAGCTCTTCTGCACACACTGTACACGCTATCAGAGAAGGAAGGCACCCGTCGTCAACACGTCTGATGTACTGACAAGAGACAACTTCCTGCTATGTGTGTAACAGTACAGGCTGGCTTGTTATTGAGAATGACTTGGCGCATCAAGGGGGGGTTCATCACTCACCCACCACACAGTCACCTCCACTACAGTATGCTGCCTACAGTGTCCGCCCACCGTGAACGAACACGGTGCGGCCAAAGGTGGGTAGTGAATTGCCCAACCCCAATTCAACAGGCAGCCATCCGAGGCACACTACAATGTTACCCCCTCCGCCCCGTTCACCCTCAATGGCCTCCGTTCAGCCACAACCAGGTCAGCACTTGCAGCATCACCAGCCGTGTGTGCTGGGCGGGCAATGAAACGCCCCCCTCTGCTCCATCCAGCCTGCGTCCAGTCAGGAGCAGTAGCTGCGGTGGCGTAGTGGGCGGGCAGCGAACCATCGTCCTGCACACAAACGATAGCTGTGGCCCTGGTGATTATGGACCTCGGGTCACCGGGAGCTGCACGAGGGACACTACACTGCGCGAGTAGCAAAATCGCCCCCCTCCAGCCACTGCTTGCAGTATCCCCAGGTCGAAGATGACAGAGCGGCAGTTACTGAGGCGCATGCGTTGCAGCTGTGGCCTCGTTCGTAATTTGTAGGAGACAAGGAGGTGAGTCCAGGTTTCCGAAAAAATCACCTTTATTGTTGTGAAGACAGGAACATTCTCAAAGCATCTAACAGCTGTCATTTAAGCACAAACAGCAGTGACACTGGTAGCCATCCTGCATTAGCTCCCTTCTCAGATTAAAAGAACAAATAGCCTTCCTGCACAAGAGAGGCCAGGTCAGTAGCCAGTTTTAAATGATCTCCACATCAACCATTGGGCAACAGACACATTACACTGTGAGCATGCAAACTGCAGTTGAACCAACAACCACCCCTGTCTGTTTTAACAGAGTTCAGGTGTGTCATATGAATACTTATGCAATCAGTTTTTTTCTGTTTTAGATTTGTATTAAAGAGGACAGGAAGTTATGGAAAAAGATGATCTGCTGTGGCAACCCCTAACAGGAACAGCCGAAAGAAGAAGAAGATTAAGTTACACGACTTTCCAGAAATCTGTTTGCACTTTGTAATTAAAAATCTCGTTTCTGTTGGTAAGTGTCAAAAAAGCTAAATCAAATGTGTTTCATTGTTGTATAACAATAAAAGTGAGTGAATATTTTTTATAGGCTCTCTATCTGCTCATCTATATATGCATAAATGGTGTGCCAAAGGTTAATTTGAAGATTAATAAAAAAAATTATTTTATTAAATTATTCTAACTGCAAAGTCATGTTGTTCTGAAGCAGGATGGATGAAAAGAGAAAAACTACTTTGCACCTCTGGTGTCTTTCGTGCAGCTGGCTATATCCGTTCTATGTTTCAGTTTCCTGTTACAGCATGTAACCTTGGTTTTCCAAACAAATCATTTGCAGATAATAATTACATTTAAAAAGTGACAATGATTTATCTGCAGTGCTAATTAATCCTTAAAAAGAAAACAACAAACTTTTTTTTGTATTTTCATTTGAACTGTTTATTGCTGCTGTTTAACAGCTGCAGGGGGTGAGTATGAATTTTGCCCTGTTTGTGTGGACTTTGCACATTGTTATCATGTCTTTAGGGTTTTTTCTGGGTAGTTTGGTTTTCATCTTCTGTCATAAAAATTTGTCTGTTAGGTTAATTGGCAACTCCAGACTGATTAAGCATGACTGAGTTTTCCCTACAAGTGACAATGCATTCAGGGTTTGTCCCCCCCTTGCCTCACTAAGTTGCTGAGATAGGTATCAGCTTCAGATCCCATTTAGTGGGTCAGTCAATAAAATAATGATGTGGTTGATGATGATAATTAAATTGATTTATCCCACTTCTTCAGTTCATGGGTGCACAATGCAGTAACTAGGACCACATTCTCTCATACTAACATCCAACCAGGGTTGATTTATAGCTGCCAGTTAAGCTTAGAAAAATGGGGTTGGAATATGGGATGAAAGTAGAAAATCTACATAGACCCAGGAAGAGCCTGTAACTCTCGACAGTTAAAACCTCAAGTGGTAGGACACTGGATTTGTGATTGGTAATCACCCTAACTTACTGAATTGCACTGGCTTCTGGGATTCAATTGAACTGACACTGATTTTTTTTTATACCTTCACATTTTCTGTTGAAATCCTTATAATACAGCATTCAGTCTTAACTAAAGTTAAATTAATAAAACACCTTTTAGTAAAACTCAAAAAACAATGTAAATATAAATGCACTGCACATTGTAATTGTTTTTACCATTGTATATTTTTATTTGGGTGCTTAAAATTCCAAATATAGAGAATATGACCAAATGATAATATAAATTAGGCCATTGGCCCCACCTTCCTGGGTTCAACAAAAAAAGGAAATGGAAAAAAAAAAGAAATTAAACACAATTAAAAGAAAAAGAGGTAATTACAAAATGACTAATAAAAGAAAGACCCTAATGACATTCAATTAAAAACTTAAAGAAAGTAATAAGCAAAAACAACTTCATAAGCAACAATTACAAAAAATTTACAGAAAAACAACAAAATAAACAAGTCACGAATAACAACACTGAGGCTATGTTAAGCCTTGGCAAAACTATTGCAAGGTTAATGCTTGTTGCGGCCTAGATGATTCAGTGTTCATGTTGCAGAGGAACATTGCTTTATTTCTGAAAAGACATGCTTCTGCCTTTCATGGTCATAACTAACTATATCTACAGTGCTGGTATACATCACAGTGACAAATTGGTTCATGGCATACATTTACTTTAATGCACATTTTAAAACAGCCATTGTAGAGTTGCATACACAGTGTCCAAGTGTCTATGCCTCATTAAAAGTGGCTATTTTGCATGATGTTGGTCAAATATATAATGCGTTGTTAATTTTGTTTGCAGATATTGTATCCACGCATGATGCTTTTCATCTGCTTACAAAACTACACAGAATGTGTTCAAAGATTATTGTCAAAATGCAAAAAAGGACCAGGAGATGATCAGCCAAAAATTACATGTCATCAGGTGAAGCAAGGGGTTAAAACTGCGAGATTAGAAAAAGATCAGAACCAAAATGTTAATCAGAAATATTGAACAAAAACAAAGTGGAAAGCGATGAAGACAAATCTAGCACTAGGGCCTAGTTGAATTAGAAACTAACTGCAATACTGAAGAGCTTTGACAATAACTTTACCCATCCAGGTATACTGCATAAAGTGATGATTGCATTTATGTATCATTACACGCATTACATCAAAAAACGTTTGTGGCCAAGTGATGCTATCACACAGTGTTTTGTAAACAAAGAAAACAAGACGGGGAAAATCAAACTATATCAGATTATGTTAACATAAAAATAAACCACAAAAACTGATGCATAATGTGAAAAAAAAAATGTATAACCATGTGTTATTATGATAATATGTATATACTAAATTATACCATTGTTGATAGTTCATTTATTGCATATTGCATAGTAGTAGAGTAAGAATTCTGTGTTCAGCCAACATCAGAGCACCAGTGAGACCCCACTGACTTCAATGGGTATTTCACACCTTGCCAAAGAGGTGATAGTAGTCAACCAGCTGGTAGCTGCTCTGCTTGTAGAGAATTGTGGTCTGTAGTGATGGATTGGATATATAAAATACATATTGCAAGATTTACATTTGTCTTATTTTTCCCATTGTCCAAAGAAACACTGAAAACTTTTGTTAGGTGGCCTTAAGCAATAAGAGCATTGATTAAAAAAGCCATTCAGCCCCTCATACCTCTTCAGTTCCTGTTCTTCTCCCCTGTCCAACATAATGTCAGGCCAAGATTTGAAGATCCCCAGGGCTCTACTTTGAGCCATGCTGTTAGACTATTGCTTTTGTAGATTTACAGTCGAGTGTGATTTATTATGTGGAAAATGCTTTCCAACACTTGTGTAAAATCTGCTCTTATGCGGCTCCCAGTGCTGCCCTCACATCCACATTAGTAGATTTAATTTAATTTAACAGCTGCATTCAAGTTCACTTATTCACTTAAAAGCTTCACATACTTTTATTCTTTTTTAACACTGAACAAGATCCGCTCATAGTTACCTTTTAGTACTAACATAGGAAAATCTGGGTTCAACTTTAATTATTACCTTCTTTCAGCTCAAAATGATCAATTATTATTTGGCTGATGCCTTTATGAAAGGCATCTTACAACTTTTGAAATATAATTGGTTACAATACTTTTGTTTTTCCAATTGTAACACAGGCAGGAGAAGTGACAGGTGTGATGGGCGGCCACAGCCATTATCTGGCCAAGACACCAATTTTGATGGAAGGACCGGGGGACAAAATGCCTACGAGGCACTGCCTGTCCTAGGACGCCAGAGGGCAACCCTCCTTGTTGACTGTCGCATCACATGTTCCTACAGCACAGACTGAGAGTGAGTTTGATGCTGCCCTGTTGGTTTCTGTGTGGGCCGCCAGGGGAAGCTGCAGAGTCTGGCAGTGGATTTCCATCTCACCTGGGAGTGATTCCAGGTAATATTGATAAAGCACCTGGAACGCTCCCAGGATCTGTTTAAAGGAAGCCTGCCACTGCTAATGGGAAGCGAGAGTCAGGAGGAAGAGGGCAGAGCTTGCTACAGAGGAAATGGAAGTAGAAGTGAAAGTGGAAGTGGAAGTGGAGGTGGAGGTGGAGGTGGAGGTGGAGGTGAAAAGAAGCAGAAGATGACCTGTTGTGTGTTGAACTGTAATTTAGATTGGTGCTGTGATGATGGGAAGTGAAGTAGAGTGGTTCCCATGAGGAAGACTAATAAAATTGTGTGCTGTGTGTTAAAATCCTGTGTCTCTGCAAGTCTATCTTGGGTTAGAGGGGCTCTGCATGCCCCTGGTTTCCACACAAGACTGGACCCACAACCTCAGGGTTTGAAGTCCTATTTCCAAAGCCTGAACCCTTACGACACACTACCCGCAATGGAATATAGGAACTAACATTTTAGTTAAGAAAGAGTCAAAAAATTTCATCACAAGAGGAGACAGATTATTAGGCTGGTCCCCATGCTGCCACAAACTGCAGTCAGGTCAGAGCAAAGTGGTCCTTAGTATCTGACCCAAGTGGGAAGTATTGGAAGAATAATAAGAGTCCTATTAAAAGAGGCAAGCTATATATTGAAAGGAAACTAAACATTGCAATGCTTGGGCTTAAATAAAGGAGTTTGGACAAGGAGAAAACAAAATGACAAGACAGGATTGTCACCAGGAAGTGCTGGTTGAAAGCTACTCACCAGAAGTCTTAAACAAGTCCAGGCTACAATCCTATACTGAGATTTTTAGAGAAATGTTAGTAAGGGAAGGCAGGTCAGGAGCAGTCCTGGGGCCAGTCATGCTTTGGTTAACAACTTTTTTTGGGTTTTGAAGACCAAAGAATCAGCTCCTTACATTTTTTTTGTCTGAAACATGTTTTATTATCGATGTTTAAGACTAGTTATGTTCTTTCATGGTGTGACAGTGCAGGTTGGTTCCATGCTCCCAGTCCTTTCTGGTAGCCTCTTGAACCTGCCACTGTCTGTAACATACCCAAGGGATGAGCCAGGCAAATGAAGACATTTTCATATAGTAAGGTGTAGGTGCATAAAGGTGCCAAAGTGCTTTCATTAAAACAATCAAACAACAGTGTCCAAATTAAACAGTGCAGTGCTCCATCCATTAGCCTATAAATAAATAATCCTTAAAATGGTGGACAAGTAAAGGTTAAAATAGTTTAATAAATAATCCATTAAATGAGGTTAAAACCCTGGGCAGGAGTCTATCCTTCAAAATCAAGTACCCATTGCTTCCCTTTAAAATGGATGTCTCCCCAGCTACCCAGCAGGACTTCCTAACCGAACACAGGCTCGGGTACCTGTTGTCAATGGCTCCAATAGTGCTCCCCATACGAACCTCCCTGATTCCCGCATACTTCCCGGACTTACAAGGAAGTGAGCCTCATTCTGTCCATCTCCCACTGCCTTCCAGGACTTATGTGGGATCAAGCACCTGGTCCCTCCAGCTCCCTAAACACGATCAGTTGGAGTGACCACCTTCAGTCCCCGAGCATTGGCCGCACGCTCCCCAAGGGACTTCCTCCCAGCTGCCTGCTTTCTCTCTCCCACACTGGCTATTTCCGCCCCCTGCCTCTCTCTCTCTCTTCTTTACTGACCATTCTTCTCAATTTTCCTTCTCTTTTTTTTCCCTTTGATCTTTTTCCCCCTTCTGTTCCAGGCATGCTCCTTTTATTCAGCAATCTAATTAGGAACGGGTATGAGGAGCTGCGCCCTACGGGTTATCATTGAGGCACCTGACTGATCTGCTTGCCTCCACAAGTATATGCAGCTCAGTCAGACAGTGCATCAATTAACTGCAGAACAAATTGCACTCAAGTACACCAGTGCTTTTTTGGGGCATAATTATTTATTTAAACATTGGCATCTAGATTCCTAGCCACAACTGGTACCAGATTATTTTTTATGAATGCCACCATTTATTTTGACGGTTGCTATGCCATTTCCATGTAAGACAGCTGGAAATGTGTGATATGTAATATCATGAATGTAAATGTATAATGGTCATCGCTGTGCATACCTTGATTGTCAAACATTTCAGATTTTTCCAAAGGAAATCCTTTAGCAATCATTCCTGCTATTGTTTTTCAGTTACAAAAATGTATTCTGTTCACTGAGCACAAATAATGTCTACTTGATTTGACTCTTGTCACATGTCCCCTTTTGGCTATGAAATCACAAAGTTTCCACAACTTCAATTCTTGGTTTACATCCTGAGCTTCATTTATTTATTTCAGGTCTTCGCTATTATGACCTTTGACTTGGTATTTTGACTTCTCCCATTTCCATTTCCTTTTAAAGCTGCTGCTACACAATGCAGACATTACGGGGGCTTACATCTTTTAAACCTCCTTTAGGCACAGGAGACACCAAAAGCAGCAAAGTGACATAAGGTGTCACTAACCCATGATGTGACTCTGGGATGACCTGGAAGTAGAATACAATATATACAGTATAAAGACCGTCACAATCAGCACACATTAAGTCTAGAGTGGATCTTCTGCATTTTGCAATGTGCTGTAAAAGAATATTTAACTATATGATTGAATATAATAAAATTTAGACTTGATTAAAAAATACATATTTTTAATTGACAGTGAATGGATGTTACAGCATCTGCATCAACTAAATCCAATGGAGATCCTGCTGAGAATATTAATGGTACTAATGGCACTGCATCTGTACTCTAGCACATTACATTATAGTCAGTTCAGAGAAAAAGAAGTGAAATCATTATTGGGGTTTAAGAGTGTGACCAGCTACAACACAAATAGGCATCAGAAATGTTCACTCTTGAGTAGAGGTCATATAAGAGGGGCACTCCATCCATCAAGAGCCATTTAAGCATTAAGAGTGAAAGCTGCATTCAAGGATAAAATAGAGGAAAAGTCTGGGCTGAGGTGACCAGGCAGATGTTTGAAGCAGGGTCTATAATCCATCCATCCATCCAGCCCTTATCCAACCCACTCTATCCTAACCACAGGGTCACGGGGGTCTGCTGGAGCCAATCCCAGCCAACACAGGGTGCAGGGCAGGAAACAAACCCCGGGCAGGGTGCCAGCCCAAGGGTCTAAAATATCTTGCAAAAATAAAATGAATGGATTATTAATTTTTGAAGTCGATTTCAGATCTTCCTTGGTCTGCTGGCATACATTAATGTACTGAGGTTTGGAATGATCTCACACAGCTGAAGACTAATTTTGGAGCTGGTGCTGAGGGTGCAGTCATGGCCTGGGCTTGCTGATGCTATATTTTGTGACACTGTCAACTCCATCATTTTATATATTACTGAAATAAGCAGTGTATAATATGCAGACTGGTAAACTTACACATACTTTGTAAGGATAAGGTCCATTGTTTGCTGAACAGAGTTTCTTTGTATATTGCTGAGAGTGACTTGCAATTTGGCTGCTGTTCAGGGGTCTTGTTTTAATAATTAATCCACATTTAGGTTACAGGGTTTACAAAAAGTGCTTACTTAATATTTTGTTTTATTGGAGTGGGGGGGGGGCGCTATTTCCTGTTTCAAGCATGCTGTTCCCCCATTTTACATCCTTCTGTATTTTTCTAGGTGACTGCACTGCATTCACAAGTTAATGAATGACTGCACTGTGATACATGACTCGCTGTTTTGCCAAGTTATCCTACTTGTCCTTGATGAATAAGTGAATCCAGTGCCAAATGTAAATTGAGTAGCAATAACACACGGCACATTTTCTACTCTTGATTCATATTCATTGCAGCTCTTCTTTCCTTTCCTCTTCTACTACATTAATTGACATCTTGAGTGCAGGAAAATTTTGTCATTTTTGTAATTGATTCTTAACAGTTTTCCTCATCTAAGACACTATCTTCAGCCTTAATAGAGACAAATTATATATGAAGAGGAAAGGGCTTGTGTGACTTTTGGGTTTAGAGGTCCAATTTGATGCTTGTTGGAAGATATGATCCATCTGTTAAAATGACTACTGTGATAATTATGGGAATTGCAGAGCATATAAGAACATCAATCAGAATCTTAACGTCAAAAGAAATTGGTGAGAAAAAAGAGAAAAGTTAAATTAAACCAAATAGTCCGACCTGGATAACCTTGAAATGGACAGAAGCACATAATACTAGCAGTGGCTCTTCACAATATTTATGCCAGAGCAGCACATAAGTGAACGCTATTATGTGTTATGCATTAAACTTTACTCTGTATTTGATTTGAAAATGGCAACTGTAAGTTTAATAATTTGATTCAATCAATAAAATTATACCTTAAAGTTGTTAATATTTAGTTATTTTCTGAACTTGCATATATCATGATAGAATCACAGGGCATCAGAGCTTAATGTGGTAATGTTAAGCGCAGGAAGGGAACCAACCCTGGACGGGATGGCAGTCCATCATAAATCACGCTGATGCACACACATTAATGGTCAGTTTAGATTGTTCAATTAACTCAGCATCCAAATCTTTGGGTGGTCAGATAAGATTCAAGTGAACACAGGAAGAACATACAAAAGTTATACAGTTAAGGAGCTTTAAGGGATTAATGACAACAGCCTTGCCTAACTAGTAATAATAGAACCTATCTCCAATTTATCCAATGTATATTTGTGCATAGAATTTAAAACTCCTTTAATTTCAGATGATAAAATTAAAAACCTGAATAATTCCCCTCCCTGTGTTCCCACTCTATCTATCTCTTTGTCCAAATTTACACTACTTTCATCTTCTTCTATCAATAATCTTTTCAGTAAAAATGTGTCCTACTATATACTGGATTCCATTCCCACCACTTACTAAATTCTGCCTTTATGCAATAGTCCCAGTGGTCACAATGCTTATAATAAACCAGTAACGGCATACTGCACGATAACGTGGAGTGAATACACTTGACTTACACTTTTCATCCTCTTTCTCTGTACATTTAGCATTCATTTGCTCAGAGGTTTATGGGTTTGGTGCTTCATGAAGAAGCTCTTGTTTTCTCCACTCTAGCGGCCCACTTCTACTCTTCTTCCTTCAGCATTGTTTTGCGTTAAAACTGATTAAGTCATCTTTTGTGTTGCAATTACTTAGTACGTATTTCTTAATCTTTCACTTAAGCTGGCACTGAAGTCTTCAATCTGACTGAAGAATGATTTAAGATATTAAGAGGTAGGAGAAGTGACGGCGAAGTTGGTAGCAATGAGAATGACGCACGTGCGCATGCACGCATGGCCGCCCAGCTATGCGCTGCCGAGAGTTGATTCTACAATAAAATAAAATAAAAACAAAAAGAGTAATAAAAATCATCAGTAGAGGTCATGTAATATATGTGTACCAAATTTCAGGTTAATAGGTCCAGTGGTTTGCGAGCTACAGGTGATTTAAAATCCTGGACAGACAAACGGACAACCACGGTAGAATATTATATAAGAAGATAAATCCTTAGATAATAGTTCCGTTCCAGTTGATTTCAAAACTGTTTATGTAAATCTAGTGCTAAAAGAAAGATTGCCAGAAGATGAAAATCTGAATAAATATTTACCCCTATCTCTCACTTCCTGTTCGTATCTAAAGTTCTTGACTGTGTTGTTTCATCCCAGCTCACCAATTACATAACATTTATTAACCTGATGGAATAATTTCATGGTGAAGGAAAATCTGTGGATCTTCTTTATCTCAAGTGACTAACTATTTACGTATGGTAGCAGGCTCTCAGCAGATCTGCTCATTCATTTTGTTAAATCTTAGTGCAATATTTGAGAACTGTTGATCAAAATCACACTCTCCACCTTGCATTTTTGAACTTGCACTGCACTTTTATTGCTCTTTAATTAATATTGTTTTTATCAGTATGCTGCTGCTGGAGCATGTGAATTTCCCCGTGGGGATTAATAATGTATCTATCTATCTATCTATCTATCTATCTATCTATCTATCTATCTATCTATCTATCTATCTATCTATCTAAATATACCAATATAACTGTCAAAAGTGGAGAGCATCATTAGTATCTCTTGCAGTGCTCTCCAGTAATTTCAGTTATACCAAACTAACAGGCAGCTTGATAACAGTAGGTCTGGCTTATCATCAGTCACATTAGGGGTTTCTCAAGGATGGATCTAGTGTCTCGATTTGCAACTTTGGATAAAATTATTGGTTTTATGTTGATGGTATTCAGGACTATCTCAATGTTAAAACTGGATGTTTGTTAGGCCTCTCAATATTGCTTATAGAAATGAAATGCTAAACAGAACACAAGTACATAGATTTTAAACTGCAACAAAATGCAACTTGTGTGTTGCCAGGGACTTGCACATGAAGCTATTTCAGTCTGGATTACAATGGCCCTCTGAAGTAGTCTGTTATCTGCCTGAGCGAACAGGATACTCCCAGCCTTAGTCAAGCAGATACCTGTACTGCTTCTGAACACTGCAAGCGGACCCTAGGGACGTCGGCTAAGTGCTCTCTCTCACTCAGCCCCCACCATACTGTGCCACACTACCACTTCACCATTTGCATTACAGCTTGCGTTTATTTCCTAGGCTGTGTTTATTTTTCTCTTTATTGTTGTGTTGAAAGTAAACTGCTCAAAAAAATTAAAGGAACACTTTGAAAACACATCAGATCTCAATGGGAAAAAGAAATCCTCCTTTATACAGTGGTGTGAAAAACTATTTGCCCCCTTCCTGATTTCTTATTCTTTTGCATGTTTGTCACACAAAATGTTTCTGATCATCAAACACATTTAACCATTAGTCAAATATAACACGTAAACACAAAATGCAGTTTTTAAATGATGTTTTTTATTATTTAGGGAGAAAAAAATCCAAACCTACATGGCCCTGTGTGAAAAAGTAATTGCCCCCTGAACCTAATAACTGGTTGGGCCACCCTTAGCAGCAATAACTGCAATCAAGCGTTTGCGATAACTTGCAATGAGTCTTTTACAGCGCTCTGGAGGAATTTTGGCCCACTCATCTTTGCAGAATTGTTGTAATTCAGCTTTATTTGAGGGTTTTCTAGCATGGACCGCCTTTTTAAGGTCATGCCATAGCATCTCAATTGGATTCAGGTCAGGACTTTGACTAGGCCACTCCAAAGTCTTCATTTTGTTTTTCTTCAGCCATTCAGAGGTGGATTTGTTGGTGTGTTTTGGGTCATTGGCCTGTTGCAGCACCCAAGATCACTTCAGCTTGAGTTGACGAACAGATGGCCAGACATTCTCCTTCAGGATTTTTTGGTAGACAGTAGAATTCATGGTTCCATCTATCACAGCAAGCCTTCCAGGTCCTGAAGCAGCAAAACAACCCCAGACCATCACACTACCACCACCATATTTTACTGTTGGTATGATGTTGTTTTTCTGAAATGCTGTGTTCCTTTTACGACAGATGTAACGGGACATTTGCCTTCCAAAAAGTTCAACTTTTGTCTCATCAGTCCACAAGGTATTTTCCCAAAAGTCTTGGCAATCATTGAGATGTTTCTTAGCAAAATTGAGACGAGCCCTAATGTTCTTTTTGCTTAACAGTGGTTTGCGTCTTGGAAATCTGCCATGCAGACCGTTTTTGCCCAGTCTCTTTCTTATGGTGGAGTCGTGAACACTGACCTTAATTGAGGCAAGTGAGGCCTGCAGTTCTTTAGACGTTATCCTGGGGTCTTTTGTGACCTCTCGGATGAGTCATCTCTGCGCTCTTGGGATAATTTTGGTTGGCCGGCCACTCCTGGGAAGGTTCACCACTGTTCCATGTTTTTGCCATTTGTAGATAATGGCTCTCACTGTGGTTCGCTGGAGTCCCAAAGCTTTAGAAATGGCTTTATAACCTTTACCAGACTGATAGATCTCAATTACTTCTGTTCTCATTTGTTCCTGAATTTCTTTGGATCTTGGCATGATGTCTAGCTTTTGAGGTGCTTTTGGTCTACTTCTCTGTGTCAGGCAGCTCCTATTTAAGTGATTTCTTGATTGAAACAGGTGTGGCAGTAATCAGGCCTGGGGGTGGCTACGGAAATTGAACTCAGGTGTGATACACCACAGTTAGGTTATTTTTAACAGGGGGCAATTACTTTTTCACACAGGGCCATGTAGGTTTGGATTTTTTTTCTCCCAAAATAATAAAAACCATCTTTTAAAAACTGAATTTTGTGTTTACTTGTGTTATATTTGACTAATGGTTAAATGTGTTTGATGATCAGAAACATTTTGTGTGACAAACATGCAAAAGAATAAGAAATCAGGAAGGGGCAAATAGTTTTTCACACCACTGTATCTATACTGATATAGACTGGGTAATGTGTTAGGAACGAAAGGATGCCACATCGTTTGATGGAAATGAAAATGATCAACCAACAGAGCCCTGAATTCAAAGACGCCCCAAAAATCAGAGTGAAAAAATTATCTGGCAGGCTAGTCCATTTTGCCAAAATTTAATTGCAGCAACTCAAAATTGTACGCAGCACTTTGTATGGCCCCTGTGTTCTTGTATACATGCCTGACAACATCGGTGCAAGCTTCTAATGAGATGACAGATGGTGTTGTGGGGGATCTCCTCCCAGATCTGGACCAGGGCATCACTGAGCTCCTGGACAGTCTGAGGTGCAACCTGGTGGCATTGGATGGACCAAAACATAATGTCCCAGAGGTGTTCTATTGGATTTAGGTCAGGAAAGTGTGGTGGCCAGTCAATAGTATCAATTCCTTCATCCTCCAGGAACTGCCTGCATACTCTCACCACATGAGGCCAGGAATTGTCGTGCACCAGGAGCCACTGTACCAGCATAGGGTCTGACAATGGGTCCAAGGATTTCATCCTGATACCTAATGGCAGCCAAGGTGCCTTTGTCAAGCCTGTAGCGGTCTGTGTGACCCTCCATGGATATGCCTACCCAGACAATCATTAACCCACCACCAAACTGCTCATGCTGAATGATGATACAGGCAGCATAATGTTCTCCATGGCTTCTCCAGACCCTTTCACTTCTGTCACGTGCTCAGGGTGAACCTGCTCTCATCTGTAAAGCACAGGGCACCAGTGGTGCATCTGCCAATTCTGGTATTCTATGGTGAATGCCAATCGAGCTGCATGCTGCTGGGCAGTGAGCTCAGGGTCCATTAGAGGACATGGGGCCCTTGGGTCACCCTCATGAAGTCTTTCTGGTTGTTTGGTCAGAGACATTCACACCAGTGGCCTGCTGGAGGTCATTTTGTAGGGCTCTGGCAGTGCTCATCCTGTTCCTCCTTGCCCAAAGGAGCAGATACTGGTCCTGCTGATGGGTTATGGAACTTCTATGGCCCTCTCCAGCTCTCCTAGAGTAACTGCTTGTCTCCTAGAATCTCCTCCATGCCCTTGAGACTGTGCAGGGAGACACAGCAAACCTTCTGGCAATGACACGTATTGATGTGCCATCCTGGAGAAGTTGGACTACCTGTGCAACCTCTGTAGGGTCCAGGTATCGCCTCATGCTACCAGTAGTGACACTGACTGTAGCCAAATGCAAAACTAGTGAAGAAACAGTCAGAAAAGATGAGGAGGGAAAAATGTCAGTGGCCTCCACCTGTTAAACCATTCCTGTTTTGGGGGTGATCTCATTGTTGCCCCTCTAGTGCATCTGTTGTTAATTTCATTAACACAACAGCAGCTGAAACTGATTAACAACCCCCTCTGCTACTTAACTGACCAGATTAATATCCCATAAGTTTCATTGACTTTATGCTATACTCTGATTAAAAAGTGTTCCTTTAATTCTTTTGAGCAGTACATTTTTGTTAATATTGTTATTTTTTTATTGTTTAGTATGTATGTACCATTTCTTTACATGCCTCTACATTCCTTGGTATTTCTTGGTGGAACTGCCAAGGGGGCTGAAATCACTGTTGTTGCAAACCCCCTAGACCTTTTTATCGAGGTCATAAAGAGAGTGTTTCAGCAACAGATGATTGCGTGTAAGGGGATTTTGTAAGTGTAGCCGCCGAAGTATAAGGTGAGATCAAGCACAGGTAAAATGCGTGCCGAAAGATATCTCTCAGTTCAAAGGTTCGTTTTTTAAAAATTTTTGGTGAAAGTTAAAGGCAAATAATCCACAGAAGAATAAAGGAAAAAGTAGTTACATATGTAGAATAAAGTTATAAAGAATAAAGAATAAAAAAAGTTCTTTACTTCTTCTTATATACATAAAGATTCTTGACTTCTTCTTCTGTACGCTTTAAGCATACGGCTCTGCACTTAAATCAGCGCATTGTCTTACATGTTAATTCACACACTCAAAAGGTCTGTAGGCACGGTTTAAAGCCATTTGCCCTCTACACCTTACACATGGCAAGGCTGGTCACTAACTAAAGAATAATGTTTAGTCAGAGGAGATAGAATTAGCTAGAATATATCGATTCATTTCTACTTATGGGGGTTATAGGAGCCCATAGATCCCATAGATTATCCATCCATCCATCCATCCATTGTCTAACCCGCTGAATCCGAACACAGGGTCACGGGGCCCATAGATTATGCATTTAGTAAACATTTATGAATCTAGGAAATGGCTCTTACAGTAACTATCTACTTTTCTTCTGATTTTTTTTGTTTTGGCATCTTTTTCCTCTGATTTTAGATGCTGATTTCTGATTGTGTATTGAGAATAGAGAGCTCCACATGGCCTTTTCAAGCAAATCCCATTCTGACATCTATTTTTTGCCATATGACTATTTTTATCCTTTTTTTGTTTGGTTTTTCCTAACATGCCAGAAGTTTACTGTTACCCCATCCCTTGTGGGGTATTTTGAACGTTTAAAGCCAGTTCCACCTATTGGATATGGGTAGGTTGAAACCTTCAGGAAGTAATGGGGCTGTCTTCCTGGGGTGCAGCTGTATCTCGCTAAGTTGGTGAAGGTCCTGGCCTGCTTTGTCCCTCTAATTGCAGGCCTCACAACACATGCTAAATGGCATGGAAATCCAGGTTAAGATAATGAACTAATTTTCATTCTCTCTCAGCGTTATTACTGTATCATATCTTCATCTTCTTAACGTAATCTAGGTGTTATTTTGTATTTTGTATTCCTCCCTATGCAACACACCTAAATTCCATGACAAAAGTTTGTTCTATTACGTCTACAACATATCCCTTGTTCACTCTTTCATGTATTTTTTTTTTGATATTGAGATGCTTGCCCAAGCTTTCATCACATCCCACATTGATGTCTGTAATGCTTTACCAGAAGTCATCCCCTTCTAATCTGGTATCTCACTTCCAGTTGGCTCAATCCTCAGACGCAAGAATCCTCCATAGCTGTCAGCACATAATGCCTGGTCTGTCTCATAGGACTGGATACAAAATCCTGCTGACCTATAAAGCTACAAATTGCCTTGCACCAGATGACATCAGTAACCTGCTGCATCACTGCAGTCTTAGCCACCAATTGCTGCAGTCAACTGATCATGGTAATCATGTCATGCACCTTCATTCCTATTGCACCCATCTTATAAAATGATCTCTTTAAAGTACTTGGATTAGATCTGCAAATTAAATTAATTCTTTTAAAGGGCAGTTTAAAACACATCTATTAAGAAAAAGATTGAACCAATGCTGACATTCACTCCCTAAGTCCAGATCCTTATGATGGCACATTGCACGGCAAACTATGTTATTTTTTTATTGTCCATCTATCCATCCATTATCCAATCCGCTCTATCCGAACTACAGGGTCATGGGGGTCATCTGGAGCCAATCCCAGCCAACACAGGGTGCAAGGCAGGAAACAAACCCCAGGCAGGGCGCCAGCCCACCGCATGGCACACACCCACACACCCAGCACACACTTGGGACAATTTAGGATCGCCAATGCACTTAACCTGCATGTCTTTAGACTGTGGGAGGAAACTGGAGTACCCGGAGGAAACCCATGCAGACATGGGGAGAACATGCAAACTCCATGCAGGGAGAACCCGGGAAGTGTTTCTGTTAAAGTCTTTCTTCACTATGACATGTATTTAAAATGGCTGCTTTCTATAGTTTTATGCATGTGTATTGGTTTATATGGAATGATGACCTTGTCCATTCTTCATAAGTAGCACATTTCATCTGTCAGCTCTGTGCACTATGGTTTTGGGTGTAGTGTCAAAGGTGAGCTGCAGAGATCAAGAGTGCTCAAATAAATGCCCCTTGGGTTGGGGCTGAGTGAAACTTGTCTGAAATCCAACTTTTAATCAAGGGATCAGCTCTTATCATGGCTTGTCAGAAAGTATTCACTTTTAACACTTCATGTTTAAGTCATGCACACATTGCACCAAGTAGCATGAATCTCTGTCACTGGAAGAAACAGAAGTGCAGATGTCCAGTAACATGAAATGTCTTCATCTTCTTTCATTAGAATATAATGATATTCCTGGCTACATTCTAAATTAAATACTCACTTTCTACATAAGACAGGAGTTATTGATTTGCTGCTTCAACTGCTGTTAATGAACATTCCTCTAGATGCTGCATATTAATATTTTTACAGAGTCCATTTCTCAGCAGGGCACTCATACTGGGAAGTTTACATTGTGGCTTTTTGCCAGCATACGGGTTTTCTCATAGCTGTCATATTTTCTCTTAGATTCCTTGAGCTGCTAGTTAAGTTGATTGATGAGTATTTTTTTTTTTCTTGTATTGCCTTCCGTGAATTATTACGACAATAAGATTTCTTTCATGCTTTGTGTCCAATTCTCCTGGATAGACTGCTTTCCAGCAACATCAAATTCAAATAAGAGGCTTTTGATATTTAAAAAATGAATGACCAAAATGAAGAAATTAATGCATTTTTTCCTTCAACTCACAGGTGATGCTTGATTCTATTTTTACACTTCTAGGGTGAAAAGTGCAGAATGTTCCGTACAATTGTAACACACCAAAGGCAGTGAGTTGGAAGAGAATGTCCAGGGAAAAGGGTCTGGTGATAACGTTCAAATAATTAATGATGGCCATTAAGAAATGACTCTGTAAGACAGAACAGTGACATAGCAGTTTGTGTTGCAGCCTCACATCTTCCAAGCCCAGTCACTGTCTGTGAGAAATTGGGCTAGTTTTATTTTTTTTTTTTTTACAGGTTTTCTCCGTTTATGCCTATTTTACCTTAATATATTAAATGTTCATGTAAGGATAATTGGTAAATTTAAAATAGCCAAGTATGAATAAGAGTGGGTGTAGGTGGTCAAATGGGGGCAGCCAAATGGGGTTAGAAGATTAGGCAATCGCCTCAGGTAGCTATTTGGTAAGAGTGGCATTTTCATGTAACAATATTCATTTTTTAACATTATGAAATAATAATATCAAAAAATGAGAGTAAGTAGGAACCTTGAGGATTACATGCATATCCTGTGCCTTAACTATATACTATTTTACAAACTGTGAGAAATATTTTTATTTTAAAGTCCTAACAGGCCAATGGAGGGTGGAGTCTGGAGAGGTCCTCTATACTTTCTTTATGGAAGGGGAGTGTTTTCCAGAAGAAACAGTATGAAACCTGAAGCATTCCTGCTGAACCCTGTGCCACACATGGACGAGTCAGAGTTGAGAGGTAGCAGGCAACACTCAGCAGAGGTAGAAAAGGAGGAAGAAATGCTTTATTGTTTTGTGATTGTAATTGTATTGGCTGAACACTGGTAAAGATAAGTGCGTTGTGGAATAAAACTCTTTATTTTAATTATAAATGGTGTGTTATAGTGCCATGTCTGTGGTGTGGGGCTTTCTGGTGCCCCCATGTGGTCACAATATATATGTACATAATTTTTCTATATAAAAAAAAATGATATATATGTAATAAGGTTTCTCTTCTAAGATGGATGGAATCCTTTTTGAGAAGAAAAAGAACTGGATGGAGGCAGATTTCTGTTCCAAATACAAGCTGTATTCTCTGCAGCTGCTAGCACATGGTCAGGCCAAAACAAAACAATAACAATCTTACTTCCTCTCACATAACCTCCCAGATCTTGAATGCTTAACTTTATAAACACTACTTCCTAACACATTACAACTTAATAGAGAAATAAACATTGGAAATCTAAATGTACAGTAGGTATATTCCTATTCCCATTCTAATATAATGAATATTTACTTCTCTAATTGAATGCTTAAGTGACAACATAACTTTACATATATATGTGTGTGTATATATATATATATATTGTGGAGCCGACCCGGACACAGACACGCGGACATGTTGTTCTCAAACCACCACACGTTAATTTACAATAATATTTACAATATATATGGTCACTAAGACCCACTGTCCACAAGTGCACAAACCCCAACACAGTCCTGGCCACTCAAATGCCTTTCTTCAGGCCGCCTTCACTCTCCTCTCTTGCCTTGTCCTCCTTCCACCCGACTCTAGCGCTGAATGAATGGAGACGGCCCCTTTTAAACAGTCCCCGGATGAGCCCCAGGTGTTCCCGGCATTCCTCCTCTGGCCACGCCCCAGCGTGGCGGAAGTGCTGGCTGTCCTCCCGGCAGCTCTCTGGGTGCCGTCCTAAATCTTCCCCTCAGCACTTCCTGGTGTGGTGGAAGTGCTGGGGTAACAGGTCCCCAAGGCACTGGGGCGCCTCCTGGCGGTGACCACAGGCCCCTACAGGGTGGAGCTTCCATGCTCTGTACCCGTGGCCCCCAGAGCAACCAGGAAGGCGGCCTCCATGTGATCCAGGGTGGGCTCTGACCTTCTTCCGGTCCCTCACGGCGTCCCGGCTGGGTCATTGCCCCTGGCATCCCTGACTATATATATATATATATATATATACATATATACATTTTTTTAAACACATAAATTAATTGATTCAAACCGTTTTTGAAACTTGTTTAGCATGGTAGGGAATTACAATGTTGTTTTTTTTTATACTTTATGATGTAACTTAATTGATTGAATGAATTAATTTATTTGCGCCCCATGATTTTATTTAGTCACATACAGTTAGGTCCATAAATATTTGGACAGAGACAACTTTTTTTCTAATTTTGGTTCTGTACATTACCACAATTAATTTTACATTAAACAACTCAGATGCAGTTGAAATGCAGACTTTCACCTTTAATTCAGTGGGGTGAACAAAACGATTGAATAAAAATGTGAGGCAACTAAAGCATTTTTTAACACATTCCCTTCATTTCAGGGGCTCAAAAGTAATTGGACAATTGACTCAAAGGCTATTTCACAGGCAGGTGTGGGCAAGTCCGTCATTATGTCATTATCAATTAAGCAGATAAAAGGCCTGGAGTTGATTTGAGGTGTGGTGCTTGTATACGGAAGATTTTGCTGTGATCAGACAACATGCGGTCAAAGGAGCTCTCCATGCAGGTGAAAGAAGCCATCCTTAAGCTGCGAAAACAGAAAAAACCCATCCAAGAAATTGCTACAATATTACAAATGGCAAAATTACAGTTTGTACAGTTTGGTACATCCTGAGAAAGAAAGGAAGCACTGGTGAACTCAACAACGCAAAAACACCTGGACGTCCACGAAAGACAACAGGGGTGGATGATCGCAGAATCATTTCCAGGGGTGAAGAGAAACCCCTTTACAACGGCCAATCAAGTGAACAACACTCTCCAGGGGGTAGGCGTATCGATATCCAAGTCTACCATAAAGAGAAGACTGCATGAAAGTAAATAAAGAGGGTGCACTGCAAGGTGCAAGCCACTCATAAGCCTCCAGAATAGAAAGGCTAGACTGGACTTTGCTAAAGAACATCTAAAAAAGCCAACACAGTTCTGGAAAAACGTTCTTTGGACAGATGAAACAAAGATCAACCTCTACCAGAATGATGGCAAGAAAAAAGTATGGAGAAGGCGTGGAACAGCTCATTATCCAAAGCATACCACATCATCTGTAAAACACGGTGGAGGCAGTGTGATGGCTTGGGTGTGCATGGCTGCCAGTGGCAGTGGGACACTAGCGTTTATTGATGATGTGACACAGGACAGAAGCAGCCGAATGAATTCTGAGGTGTTCAGAGACATACTGTCTGCTCAGATCCAGCTAAATGCAGTCAAATTGATTGGCCGGTGTTTCATGATACAGATGGACAATTACCCAAAACATACAGCCAAAGCAACCCAGGAGTTTATTAAAGCAAAGAAGTGGAAAATTCTTGAATGGCCAAGTCAGTCACCTGATCTTAACCAAATTGAGCATGCATTTCACTTGTTGAAGACTAAACTTCGGACAGAAAGGCCCACAAACTAACAGCAACTGAAAGCCACTGCAGTAAAGGCCTGGCAGAGCATTAACAAGGAGGAAACCCAGCATCTGGTGATGTCCATGAGTTCAAGACTTCAGGCTGTCAATGCCAGCAAAGGGTTTTCAACCAAGTATTAGAAATGAGCATTTCATTTCCAGTTATTTAATTTGTCCAATTACTTTTGAGCCCCTGAAATAAAGGGATTGTGTTACCAAAAATACTTTTGTTCCCTCACATTTTTCTGCAATCTTTTTCTTCAACCCACTGAATTAAAGCTGAAAGTCTGCACTTCAACTGCATCTGAGTTCTTTCATTTAAAATTCATTATGGTAATGTACAGAACCAAAATTAGAAAAACGTTGTCTCTGTCCAAATATTTATGGACCTAACTATATAACCAAGAAAATTGTGGTTAAAGAAAATTTTATTTTTTGCTTTTTAGTGCATTTATAACTAAAGTAAACAAAATTGTTTTAGTTTTTGAGTATTTTGCAGCAGTCCCTTATGACCCTGTAGTTAGGATATAGCGAGTCGGATAATGAAGCTTCTTTAAAAGTACATATATAATTCTTTGCAGAATTATTTGAATACTGAAAAGAATTATTTTTGGTCTCTATTTTTCTGATTGGCTCTTATGGAATCAGCGCTCGGCCCCTGCGAAAAAAAATATCGATGACAGAACATCAAGCTTATGCCAATACTTCCTCACTGTGATCATCAAGGCTACTCCTTCACAAGAGTAAACAAGTAAAATCACCACACATATCTACCCCCTCCACTAACTGAAAGAGGCAAGTGGGGGCAATCCGATGCGTTTCTCACTTGTATGCTTCTATATTGCACTATATTCTCTATCTGTCTTTGTTGTGCGTGTGTTAATTGGAATCGCATAACAATTGATTACGGAGAAATTTGTTATGTAATTGCATCGGTTTTGACGGATTATTGTATTGTCATCAATACTGAACACATATGCAAAATTTGAAGAAAGTTGCTTTGCCAAAAGTGGGTTTAAAACCAGTTGGAAAATTTGACCCAGACAAACAAACAGACAGAGTAGTCAAGTTAAATAAAATTGTTTAATAACGACAATACTTGTTTTGAAAGACTGTTTAGGTGCAGAAACCTTGTGCCAAACTCATTATCTTTGCAGTGTTATGAAATATGCAACCTGAACTTGGTGCATTGATAGATTAGACATAAAAGAAAATTGATTCCAGGGTTCTGCATCATAAAATGTCTTGCTTATGTACTGCAAGATACAGTTTTTTTGAAGAGAAATTCCTAAATTACCAATTTTTTGTGTTTTATTTAGTGACTAGATGTGCTGCCTGTCTAAAACAGGTTGAAATCTAAGTAATCAACATAGATATCACTGTTAACGTTTGCAGTACACCATGTAAGCCTATGACTCTGTTATATACCATTTGGTATGGGATTCATAAAAGCAGTGTTAATGTCTGTATTGAGTCATCTATTGGAATTACAAGTTGAATGTACAGTAATCCCTCCTCGATCGCGGGGGTTGCGTTCCAGAATCCCCCGCGATAGGTGAAAATCCGCGAAGTAGAAACCATATGTTTGTATGATTATTTTTATATATTTTAAGCCCTTAGAAACTCTCCCACACTGTTTATAAATATTCTCCGCACAGTTATACAGTAAACCCTTGTTTATCGCGGTTAATCCGCTCCAGACAGATAAATGAATTTCCACGAAGTAGGATTCTTTATTTATAAATCTAATATTTTCGCAGTTAGAGCATAGAAAACCTGTTTACGACCTTCTAAATACGTTTTTTAACATTATTAGAGCCCTCTAGACATGAAATAACACCCTTTAGTCAAAAGTTTAAACTGTGCTCCATGACAAGACAGAGATGACAGTTCTTTCTCACAATTAAAAGAATGCAAACATATCTTACTCTTCAAGGAGCCTGTCAGGAGTGGACAATGTCAGAGAGAGAGAGTAAAGTAAACAATCAAAAATCAATAGGGCTGTTGCGCTTTTAAGTATGCAAGCACCACGATAAAACAGCGGCAATGAAGGGATCAATGCGAAGGTAGCCTTTCAGCATTTTTTACAGGAGCGTCCCTATCTTCTAAGCAAACAGCCTCTGTGCAAAAAGCCCCTCTGCTCACATCTCCTCCGTCAAGCGCAGAGAAAGTCAGAGAGAGAGAGAGAGCTTGAGATTAAAGCAAACAATCAAAAAATCAATAAGTGAGCTTTTGGACGCACCTCGATAAGGCGGCATTTCTTAGAGGAGCGTCCGTATCCACTAGGCAAAAAGCTTCTGTGCAAACAACACCTCAGCACACACCCCCTCCGTCAGGCGCAGAGAATGTCAGAGAGGGTGAGATAGAGGCAGAGACAAGCAAACAATCGAGCATCGCGCAGGAGGCATATCTTATAGCATTGAGGAGTTTTAGTTAATATGTAATACGTGCTCTGATTGGGTAGCTTCTAAGCCATCCGCCAATAGCGTCCCTTGTATGAAATCAACTGGGCAAACAAACTGAGGAAGCATGTACCATAAATTAAAAGACCCATTGTCCGCAGAAATCCGCGAATCAGCGAAAAATCTGCAATATACATTTACATATGCTTACATATAAAATCCGCGATAGAGTAAAACCGCGAAAGTCAAAGCGCGATACAGCAAGGGATCACTGTATTTTATTACTGAAATTGTTTATGATATGCCATCTTTTGGAACGACAAAGACATAGCATCCTGACAGACACACATCCTGTGCCTTATCTATCTACTACTTTAAAAACTGTGAGAAATATTTTTATTTTAAAGTTTCAAATTTCACATAACAACACTTGCAATTCTTTGCTGCTCCAAGAATGAAAACAGCGTATGTAAATATCAAAGCTCCATGTCGATGCTTGATGCTGGTTTTCAAGGATTGTGTATCTATTGATTTCCATTTTCTAAAATGGTGTTAATTTCTGGAATGTTAGTAGAGTGTTATCTACATGGACTATGCCTGGTAAACATCTCTTAGGGTTTCACTTTGTGTGTTTAGTCACAAAGAGCTTTAAGATTTGCAGGACACTTTGAAACTGCCAGGGTATTTGGAAAAAGGAGCAAAACAGAAGAGCTTCACTCCACACTTAGTTTTGCATCATTTATTAATTTTTTTTCAATGCCTAAGAACACAGAGACAAAATCAGAAACTTCTTAAGGGGCAGATCTCACATAAATGGTAGAAAGTTTTTCTTTATGCAAAGAACCATACATACATGGAATAAATTACCAGGTAGTACGTTGAAGAGTAACTTTATAAAGACCTTCAGACCTTGACTTGATGTTATTCTGGACAGTCTAGCTGGGCTGAACAGCCTGTTCTCATCACAATTATTCTAATGCTCTAATGCTTTATTTTGCATGTTTCATTCTTTTCAAGCTAATTTTACACTTATTTACATTTTTTCCTGAATTATTTTGTCACATATTCTGAGGGGGCATTGTATCACTTGACTACTGTATCGTGAGGTCTGTATTGCAAAAATAAAGGTGGTGTTATTTCATGTGTCAGCCCTGCTGCCGTGCCTTAAAACATATTGTAACATTTTAATGGAAAAAAACAAGCTTCTAGATAAACGTTCCTCCATAGCCAGTGCACACTACGTAAATAAGGTTGCTTTGGGTCTTTAAATTGTTGGCTTTCATTCATGAACATACTATTCCTGCAAACAGAGCCCTTTCTAGTTACTTAACTCTTAGCGCAGACGTTACTCATGACATTACACTTAATTAAAAGAAAACTCTGGCACAATTAATAGCTCATGTTAGATTATCATGTAAATAAATATAAAATGTTTGGAAATGAACTTCCCAACTTGTATAATCATTTGCTTGGAGCAGGGTAGAATGTTAAGTTTCTGTTTTGTAAATGCCATATCTTGTTGATTTATGGGGATATTTTCAGTGCTGCTCACACTCCATTGGGCTTTAAAAGTCAGGAATATGCTTAAAATAAGTTCCAATTAATAACTGTACTATAAAGGAGACATTTAAGCCTAATTACAGCTTTATGGCAAGTAACTGATAAGCTCCAGTATCACATCAGTGTGGTGCTGGAAAGGCTTACTTCAGGTATGGAATAACAATAAGAAAAGTATACTGACCCACATTTCTACTCCTTTCACACATGAAGTGCACAGTCACAATACTGATCAGAGCTGACAAATCGCTGTGGAACTAAGCTCTAATTAATGAGACCATAAAAAAGGGAGAGGGTAAAATGTTCATGTTCGGTGTGTAACGAATGCACACAGCGCTTACCCCTTAGATCAGCTTCCAGCGGGTATCTCTCTGTGTTTGCAGAAGTGTCCTCCATAGTGCAGAGGCATATAGTCAGGAAGCTGTACATTCACTGATCTGGACTTCTTTGTGGAAATTTTTGATGCAGCAGACTTTTAACAAATGGAGTGCAGGACAGGGCTACTTTGATGTAGCTACTTGTGTTTGCAACAGTAGTGACAAGGCCACTACTCATATTTAAAGCCTTTTTAAATTAAATTTAGTCCAGTCCTGGTCTGAAAAAAATCTAGTCAGGTAGTTTCTTTCTGATTTCTGGAGAAAGCTGAAAGACAGGAAAATAAAGCTAGCAGAAGCCTTATATTTACATAACTGTGTAAAGAGCCTGCATCAATATATTCTGCAGAAACTGAAGACAAACACAGCAACAGTGTATTGATATAATTTAAATGTTTGACACAGGACTGAATGTGTTTGATACAAATATTCTAATAATCCCTGTGATGGGCTGGTGTCCTATACAGGGCTAACTCCTGGCCTTGTACCCAAAGTTGCAATCATAGGCTGTGACACCCCCACGGTACTGAGCTGGATAGATGGATGAACTGAATTAAACTAATATGTATGTGGATAAAATCACATACCTATCCAGTTTATACATATTCACAAATCTAGTCAGCCATAGGTAGAAAGTGCAAACTCCATCTTGTATTTGATCAGGCCAGGGTCTGAACCCAGGAATTCGGCATTCAAAGACAGTATATTACAATTAAAATTAAAACATTAAACTCCGCAAAGCTTCACCAAGAAATCATCTAACTGGAAACTTTTTTTCATCACAGCAGCCACAGATATCTTTTAAATGTACCTGCATGCGATTATCAAGCTAAACAAGACTTTATCCTCTGATGTACTTCACTCCCTATTGCATACCGGCTCTTGGCTTTTCTATTCAGCTCCATTTGAAGACCACTTTGAACACTAATTGACAAAGTAATGTCTAGCGGGCACAAGGGTAGACAGAGGTACAAGTACAAGTGCATTACCAATAGGAGATTTGAATATAAAGTACCACTGTGTGTTGCCCCTAAGGATAAATTGTCTTAGTTCATAGGCAAACTTTGAAGATATATTTCCTGTGCCAAGTGTCAAGAGGGATAAAACAGTCAGGAGGTTTATCTATGTGTGTGACCCTGTTTCAACAATTAAGTCTCTGATCTTCAGTTATGGATATAATACTGGAGGATCACATACATCGGACAATCGTGAAAACGTCTCACAGGAATACACTGCTCTGATCTTCTCTTTATTAGCAGGATTACTGAAATGCTTCAAGTAATTTCATTAGAGTCCAATGTAACCTACCAGAGAATCACTTCAGCCACCACACTGAGTTTTCCAGATCATTCTTTCAACAAAAATGAAATGCCTTACATGGAAGAAAGCACTCTATGATTGAAATCATAATTGTGTGTGACTCTTCATCAAGGGACTGTTCACATGCACCTTATCGTCTTGTTTTACACATCAATGTAGTCATATAAGATATTTTAAGATTAATTAAGGAGTCTTATCTGAAAGATAAGCAACTATTTGACAAGTTATTGAAGTATTGAAGAAAATAAGTCTGGCATTATACTTCATGCGACTATGTGTCCTTTTCCATTAGCCAAGGTGCAGTACAAGAGAATTTAAATCATGTTTTTGTTTTTATAGCGTTCCTCACTGGGCACAGAGAGTTTGAAAATTTATTGAGAGTAAATTAATGAACCATACAACATTTACATACATAAGCAAACACATTATATTAAACTAGCTATGTAAGCCCATGCTGCAAAAAGCCCGGGGTCCTAGAAACTATTGAAATCGTCAGAATAAAAAATTGGAATATAGAGATGTCAGGTAATTGAAAGGAACTACTCTGGGCATCTCTCTCCTAGGTTTCGTTGTGCTAACGTGCTTGCCTCGCTTGTGTATTATCAGCGGAAGGAAAAGTAAAAGGGATACTGTTTTGCCGAAGTGCTTGTCTCGCTTGTGGAAGAGCTTCTCTCTTTTCTCGGCGGTTTTACTTTGGCAACACAGTTGCTTTCTTCTTCCGACTCGCTAACTCGGGCCTCCTTGCTTGCCCTCTAAGCTTCTTGCTTTAGCAGCCTCACACTTCCGGGCCAGACAAACAGTCACAGACACTTCAGCACATAGACGTTTAGTTTTCTGTTTCCTCAGAGGTGGAGCCCTTACCCCAACTCCACCTCTCACTTCCGGGCCGGACAGACACACACTTCAACGTGTAGACATTTATATATAAGACTACATAGAAGCAAAAAATATGTCAGGATGATATGAAGTCCATTGAGATATGACCAGTTGACAATGGAGAATACAAAAATGAAGACTCCAGCTAACACAGTTTCTATAGAAAATAAACCTCAAAGGGTTGAGGGTAGGGTGGTTTTGATTGATCCACAGTCAGTCATAGCAATCAAAGTCACAGTACTGTATAGCTAAACTAGGGAAACCTGCTGCCCCCACCACCATGGGTATTCTACATAAAGTACAGTACATTGCAATAAGAAACAGATTCATTTCTTTCATTGTTCAGTCTCAAGGCACCCAATACTTCTGGTCTCTCATCACATGGGTGGGAATGTTAGCTTGCCATTGTAACAATGGCACCAAGTGCTACATCAAGGGTACACATTAGAAAAATGTAATTTACAGTTCATAACCATTGCCAAGTTTTATTCTTAGACTTGGATTTTTCTAACTCTGGTATGAAGGACCACCATATCTAGAATATTAAAAGATAATCACGCATTGTAATAAGGCTTTGCTATACTAAACTAGAATATTCACCCTGAATTTATATGCTAAGAAAGATACAAACCGTCATTCCACAACTTTGGGGTCCTCTAGCTAAAGGCTTACTGTCTAGCAGTAAGTGTACTGTATTTATCCTTGCAATCTTTAGAATACCAGTGACATGAGACAGTAATATATGCTAACTTCTCCTAATTTATCATGAGGAGAGAAAGAGAGAAATAGAAGATAGCCTGGTACTATATAGTGACATATTCAATAACTCTTATAGATATCATCCCAAATAATGCTGAGTACTGATGAGCAAAATAATTTGTACTTAATTGAATTTGCAATGAAACTCAAAAAAATTTGCAAAACAAATTGCATTTGACTTCCAGCAAAATGTATGCCATTGACACAAGAAAAAAGGTGTTTAGTCCTGAATGGTTGCACTTACATGCATTAATTCTGCTTATGTTTGATTTTCATTTACTATTTAAAGAAAGATCTCCAGTGGAAAAAAAGATCCTGTCAGGTGTAGCTGTTTTGTTGAGCCGCCCAGGAGTGTCCTGGTAGTACAATCCCCATTTTGCCAGTTATGATGACAAATCTTTCTAATCGCAGTCATAAAAATCCTTCAGAAACAGAAAAGAATCTTCAAGTGTCCACGGTGCTTGGAACATGTACAGGCCTCTTTGGCAGGAATTCAAAACCAGGAAATGGAAGTTGCTAGGTAATAAATAGCAGGAGGCTTGGGGTGGGGGGTCCTGTGCATTATGGTGTGTTCTATTGTGTCTTCGTGTCTAAAATATGCAGAATATAATTAAAAAAAAAACACTGTGCTTCTCTTCAGTGATGTGAAAGAAGGCCTAAATGAACCTGACTTGACTGGTGTGCGACATATTACCTACACTATGCAGCTGCAGAAAAGAACAGAGGTAAACAGCAAGTGTAAATGAGGCTTTAGGGAGCAGAATTTCTTTGTTTTCCACCCACCAAAAACATTAAAACCTCCAAAAAAACCTCTTTTAGTGAGTTTTGTGTTTTGCAATTGTGAAATCCCCTGCAAAACAAATGTTAGGGTTAGTGACCCAAAACTGTATGTGAGTCAAAACTTGCCTGTTTCACTCATCATTATTGACAAGTCTTTGTGCAGGGATAGGGTAAAAGAAGAAAATTTCCAGCATTTAATAAAGGCATTAATCTAAAAATTGTCAGATAATGACCTTAACATCTTAACCTTAAAGAGGTTCTGTGCTAATTTGATGAATAGCTCTACTGTATGTGGATTTGTGTTAAATTGGTTGTTTAGGGTATAATCATTACTGTTGTCCTTATACTTTATTTTTGTATTGATGTTTTATTTTTATGAGTATCTCCAAATCAGACCCTGCTATGTTAAAAAAAAGTGTTAACTACTTGCTATAGAGCAATAAATTAGGATCTGAGATCCTGGTTAAATGCTAACCCTTCATATTGTTATTTATATTATTTTTGAACAGCATAAAATATTAATTTTGTTGTTGAATCCCTTTAATGACTTCACCAGCAGAAAGCTCAGTACAGAGGGATCTAAGGAGTTAACTCCTCCAACACAATGGCCTTGAGCCCGCAGCATTTCCAAATCACTGGCATCTTAAACAGCTCTGAAATACAGACCTAATTTAAAACCTGGGTCAAAGATGACCTCTGAAATGTCTGCCTGAGTGCTGCACTTTTTATTTATGAGTGAGGGTTCAGCAGTTCCAAGCTTTCACGTGTAACAAACGAATAAAGTGCTATACAAACATTCAGCAGCCCTATTTAAAAAGCCGTCCTTTATGAGATTCAGTGAACGTCCAGATTCATCTTTCTCTCTTCTCATCCAAATCTCTGTCACATTGGGCGTCTCAATGGCTTCACTAAATTGCCTTGTCCCCTGTTCCAGATAATCCAAGATTTATTTCGATGTGACTTCTCTATATCATAGTGGACACTATCGGAGGTTTTCAAAGATCCCATTGCTGCCACCTAGATGTTACAGATGAAGATGCTAGAGAAACAACTGACATACTTTTCTTTGTTTATCTCATAGAATAATTTAGACACAGTCCTCAATCTGTGCTGATGCCAGGGCATGCTTCCCTAATAGCTTTAATAGACCATGTCAGGGCATAGTGCCATGTAGATCTGTGAGTGAGACTCCTGCCCCTGTGGCACTTCAAATAAGAGTCCTGGGTAGACTCTTCAACAGTTTCATTTATGACTCTAGTCTTCAAAAGGCAAAGAGAATCCTCTAGTTTAGCCCTGGGGTACCTCTGTGGCTGCAGGTTTTCATTCTAACCAATTTTATAGTTAATGGTTCTGGATCAAATTGTTTAATTAGTCAGTTTCTTCTCTTATTTTGCTTTTAGAAATATGTGCTAGTACACTTACATGTACAGTGGGATGCAAAAGTTTGGGCAACCTTGTTAATAGTCATTATTTTCCTGTATAAATTGTTGGTTGTTACGATAAAAAATGTCAGTTAAATATATCATATAGGAGACACACACAGTGATATTTGAGAAGTGAAATGAAGTTTATTGGATTTACAGAAAGTGTGCAATAATTGTTCAAACAAAATCAGGCAGGTGCATAAATTTGGGCACCATTGTCATTTTATTGATTCCAAAACTTTTAGAACTAATTATTGGAACTCAAATTGGCTTGGTAAGCTCAGTGACCCCTGACCTACATACACAGGTGAATCCTATTATGTGAAAGAGTATTTAAGGGGGTCAATTGTAAGTTTCCCTCCTTTCATTTTCTCCGAAGAGTAGCAACATGGGGGTCACAAAACAACTCTCAAATGACCTGAAGACAAAGATTGTTCACTATCATGGTTTAGGGAAGGATACAGAAAGCTGTCCCAGAGATTTAAGCTGTCTGTTTCCACAGTTAGGAACATATTGAGGAAATGGAAGACCACAGGCTCAGTTCAAGTTAAGGCTCGAAGTGGCAGACCAAGAAAGATTTCGGATAGACAGAAGCAACGAATGGTGAGAACAGTCAGAGTCAACCCACAGACCAGCACCAAAGACCTACAACATCATCTTGCAGCAGATGGAGTCACTGTGCATCGTTCAACCATTCGCGACTTTACACAAGGAGATGCTGTATGCGAGTGATGCAGAGGAAGCCTTTTCTGCCCACAGCACAAACAGAGCCGCTTGAGGTATGCTCAAGCACATTTGGACAAGCCAACTTCATTTTGGAATAAGGTGCTGTGGACTGATGAAACTAAAATTGAGTTATTTGGGCATAACAAGGGGTGTTATGCATGGAGGAAAAAGAACACAGCATTCCAAGAAAAACACCTGCTACCTACAGTAAAATATGGTGGTGGTTCCATCATGCTGTGGGGCTGTGTGGCCAGTGCAGGGACTGGGAATCTTGTCAAAGTTGAGGGACGCATGGATTCCACTCAGTATCAGCAGATTCTGGAGACCAATGTCCAGGAATCAGTGACAAAGCTGAAGCTGCACCGGGCTGGATCTTTCAACAAGACAACGACCCGAAACACTGCTCAAAATCCACTAAGGCATTCATGCAGAGGAACAAGTACAACGTTCTGGAATGGCCATCTCAGTCCCCAGACCTGAATATAATTGAAAATCTGTGGTGTGAGTTAAAGAGAGCTGTCCATGCTCGGAAGCCATCAAACCTGAATGAACTAGAGATGTTTTGTAAAGAGGAATGGTCCAAAATACCTTCAACCACAATCCAGACTCTCATTGGAACCTACAGGAAGCGTTTAGAGGCTGTAATTTCTGCAAAAGGCGGATCAACTAAATATTGATTTCATTTCTTTTTTGTGGTGCCCAAATTTATGCACCTGCCTGATTTTGTTTGAACAATTATTGCACACTTTCTGTAAATCCAATAAACTTCATTTCACTTCTCAAATATCACTGTGTGTGTCTCCTATCTATGTATATAATTCACTAAGGCAAGACGACCATGGAAAGCACGCCGGAAGGGGCGTGGATTCACTAAGCTGCCGACAAGTGAGACACCTATGGCGCACGCAGGAAGGAGCCATGCCCATCAACTCCAAGACCATTGGATATGACGACAACTCGCAGAGCCACGCCCACCAACTCAGACACGACGACACAGAAAAAATGGCGTCCTTTATATTCGTCTGTCATAGAGGCAACATGCAGCTCCGACCCATGCTGACTCTTCATAGAGGCATGTTTCTCGCGGAGGTGAATCGCCATATGCAGCGTGTAAAACGGTTTGCGAGGGGTATCCCATGGGATCCTTAAAACATTCCTTTACAATTAAGGTTAGAACACAATGAAGTAAGCAGTCTTTAAAAAATGAGTTTTCGGTTATGACGCACGACCGCGTGACCATAGCAAACTGTTTTACACGCTACATACAGCAATTCGCATCCGCAACAAACATGCGTCTTCTTAGATGCTCCTGCACTTTGTACACACCCCCCTCCCACCTCACTACTACCGTGGTCGGGTGTCTTGGTGGATTATATATAGAAAGGCAGCCAAAACCACACAGAGTAATGAAAAGTCTACTTTAATCACAGGTGCATCTGAACTGTAGAAAGACGACAACGACTCGAGTGACGAATTGAAGGTGGCCACATCAGCAGGCAGTGCATACTGAACGAGAAATCAGCAGACTAGCATGACGGAGGGAGCGGAGTGGATGTCCTTCTCCTCTCCTCCTGTTCCACCCTCCGGCCACACGGACGATTGTGTGTTGGTTCGTTCTGTGCATTGGTTAAAACCCAATGAAGGAAGCAGTCTTTAAAAACCAATAAGCCCTGTGCCTCTGTTTCATTACCGTCTCACCTGCTTCACCAATGTAGGCCCCGCAACAGGGCAGCCAACCGGGTAACCAAAGTCTTTGGGTTCAGGGGGGAGTATGGTTACAAAGCTGAAACTTAAAGGAATTGACGGAAGGGCACCACCACATGTGAAGCCTTTCACTTCATTTGACTCAACACAGGAAACCTCACCCGGCCCGGACACGGAGAGGATTGACAGATTGATAGCTCTTTCTCGATTCTGTGGGTGGTGGTGCATGGCAGTTCTTAGTTGGTGGAGCGATTTGGCTGGTTATTTCCGAAAACGAACGAGACTCCCGCCTGCCAAATAGTTACACGACCCAACAGCGGTCGGCGTCCAAATTCTTAGAGGGACAAGTGGCTTTCAGCCACGTGAGATTTAGCATTAACAGGTCTGTGATGCACTTGTATGTCCGGTACTGCACGCGCGCTACACTGAATGGATCAACGTGTGTCTACCTGGTGCGGGGAGGCGTAGGTAAGCCGTTGAACCCCATTTGTGATGGAGACCGTGGCTTGCAATTGTTCCCCACGAACGAGAAATTCCCAGTACGTGCGGGTCATACGCTCGCACTGATTACGTCCCTACCCTTTGTAACCCTCCCCCCGTTCATGTGACTTGGTGGATTATATATAAAAAAGCAGCCGGAACCGCAAAGAACAATGAAAATTCAACGTGGAAACCGACTGAGGCGGTTTTTGGAAAATTAACAGTCAACGTGACTCACAGGTGCGTGTGGACTGTACACAGGCAAGCGACTCAGGTAGGGAGTTGGGGCGGCACATAAGCGGGCAGTGCGTACTGAGCGAGCGCCGTTCAACCCCGTCCTTCGCTTTGAAGGCGCGACGGCGCTCCTCCGGTTTTCAGTCACGGACAATTGTATGTTGGTTCGTAGCGTGCATTGTTGCAATGTTACTTTTCTTGGTGGTTTATTAAATTACGGATTTTTGAAATGTTTATTTTTTCCTCTGAGCTTAAAAATCATTTAAAAAGCGGCCTGATTATGCGGTGTATGCTACGCTGCAGGTTGGCTAGTATGATATATTTAACTGACATTTTTTATCGTAACAACCAACGATTTATTCAGGAAAATAACGACTATTAACAAGGTTGCCCAAACTTTTGCATCCCACTGTAAATAAAATTAGCATTTTTGGTCATATCTTTAAATGTTAACTTTCTTCTACCATGTTCTTTTTATTTCACCTTTTCCTGTTGAGTTAACAACCTTAATTGTAGCCAAATACTGACAATTAATGATGAGCAGTGCAGACACGGGTGCAAATGAAATGGAATAATAAAGGCAGGCAGCTACTTCAGTATGCAATTTACTTGTGAGCTAATTAATAAAAACTTTATAATAATAATAAGAAGAAGAAGAATGCAGTGAATATTAAAATATAAATAATAAAGTATACAGACCTGAGATTAAAGTCAGACATATGTGAGACACAAAGACAAGAGTGGCTCCAGCAGTCATAGGTGTAATGGGAACCATCAAGACTGGGTTCCAAGAGCAGAGCGAAAGAGATCCAGAAGCTCACACTCCTCACCACGGCCTGCTTTCTTACACAAATCTTCAGCTGAAGAACAAGCTCTGAGAGGTCTACAGAGCTCCAGAGTGCCTTAGTGCACTAAGAGGAGAGTGGTGATAATAATAATAATAATAATAATAATAATAATAATAATAATAATAATAATAATATATTTTATATAGCAACTTTTCCATGTGCTTAAATGACCAGAACATCAAAAAAGAGCAAAATCTTAAAAAGCAAGAAAAAGAATATTTATTGTCACATACACAAATGCTTGCTACATTCCCCCAAAAATGTAGCAGTCCCATTTTATAATTTCTGGATTGGCACAAAAATGGCTGAAATTGGGAAACATTAGCTTGTTTATTAAAGACAGGAGTCCAGTTAAAAGAAGAGGGTAGTTGGATAAACACCTTCAGTTAAGGTGGTCCACAGGACTAAACGTGAGGAGCATTTAGTTAAGCTTTTTATTATTAATTAGCAGACAAATTAATGTAACATTAAAGTAGCGCCTTTAACATTTAGTGTCATAGGCACATGTGTCTGTACTGCTCATCACTAATCCGCCTTAATAAAAGGACAAGTGTCTGTGCATCCGTCTGGTTTCTAGCGTTAAGAAAAAAAATATAAAAACAAGCAAAACATGTAGAAAAAAAGGACAAAAAATCAAAAATAATAATAAAAATATTGAATAAGAGTCCAAAAATTATTGAAAGGCGGACGATGTCCTGCGAAGCTTCTCAAGCTTCTTCCTGATTGTGCCAAAAGAAGATCCAGAGCTTCAAAGCTTCAAAATTAGTAACATCTGCTGGGTTACAGAAATCACAGCAGTCCTGAGCTTGACAGCCCAAGTAGCCCTCACTCTTGTTGATCGCATATTTACAATCAGACAGGGGCACTAAACTCAGACAGGAATCTACTGAAGAGGAACTGCAGCGGGAGGTGACTCAGTTTCAGAAAGGTGCTTCTGACAGAGATCGGGCCCGAAAACAGAGGAGAACGAATGCATAAAAACAGTTGCAAAGTAAGCTTTAATCGTGTTTACACTAAACATTACTTTATTTAGTCCTTGTCCTATTACTATCCCAATTATCTCTTTTTTTATTTTTGATATTTTCGTTCAGGCTGTGTTGCTTCTGAAAGGAAAAGATTGTAAGACAAGAAATATGCATAAAAATATGCAATATTTTATTATCAGTATAATAATAATAATAATAATAATAATAATAATAATAATATTATTATTATTATTGTTGTATATTCTTTGTTCCAATAAACAATCAATCGATATGCTTCCGTTAGGTCAGATTATCTCAGGTTACAACGTGAGTTACCACAGCTATGCTGATGACACACAGCTGTACTTATCATAGCACATGATGACTCCGACTCTCTCATTCATTAACACAATGTCTTACTGGTATTTCAGAATGGATAAATAGTAATTTTCTCAAACTAAATAAAGAGAAAACTGAAATTTTAGTAATTGGCAATAATGGATTCAATGAGGATATCAGAAATAAACTTGATGCATTAGGATTAAAAGTTAAGATGGAAGTAAAAAATTTAGGGGTAACTGTTGACTGTAATCTGAATTTTAAATCGCATATTCATCAGACCACTAGGACAGCATTTTTTCACTTAAGAAACATAGCAAAAGTTAGACCTCTTATATCACTGAAAGATGCTGAGAAATTAGTTCACGCTTTTGTTTTCAGTTGACTAGATTACTGTAACGCACTCCTCTCAGGACTACCCAAAAAAGACATAAATCACTTGCAACGAGTGCAGAATGCAGCTGCTAAAATCCTAACTAGAAAAAGAAAATCCGAACACATTTCTCCAGTTTTGATGTCACTACACTGGTTGCCTGTGTCATTCAGGATTGACTTTAAAATACTGCTTATGGTTTATAAAGCCTTAAATAATCTCGCTCCATCTTATATATCGGAATGTCTGACACTTTATATTCCAAATCGTAACCTTAGATCTTCAAATGAGTGTCTCCTTAGAATTCCAAAAGCTAAACTTAAAAGAAGTGGTGAGGTGGCCTTCTGTTGTTATGCACCTAAAATCTGGAATAGCCTGCCAATAGGAATTCGCCACGCTGATACAATAGAGCACTTTAAAACACTGCTGAAAACACATTACTTTAACATGGCTTTCTCCTAACTTCACTTTAACTTAATACTGATACTCTGTATGTTCAATTCATCATAATAACTATTCAGAGTGGCTCCAAAATCCGTACTGACCCCAACTCTCTCTTCTGTTTATTTTTCTGGTTTCTTTGTGGTGGTGGCCGCCACCACCACCTACTCAAAGCATCATGATGCACCAACATTGATGGACTGAAAGCCAGAAGTCTACGTGACCATCATCATCAAGTCCTTCCATGAGAACCCTAAATACAAAGAGGACTGTTTCACTTATGTTAGGTAGATTGCCCAGAGGGGACTGGGCGGTCTCATGGTCTGGAATCCCTACAGATTTTATGTTTTTTCTCCAGCCATCTGGAGTTTTTTTTTTTTTTTGTTTTTCTGTCCACCCTGGCCATCGGACCTTACTTATTCTATGTTAATTAATGTTGACTTATTTTTTTTTTTACTGTGTCTTCTGTTTTTCTATTCTCCATTTTGTAAAGCACTTTGAGCGACATTTTTTTGTATGAAAATGTGCTATATAAATAAATGTTGTTGTTGTTGTTGTTGAAAATGCATGGGTGGGTTTTTGATGCCCGAGCATCGACTGTCAGCCAAGAGCTGTTGCCGCCCAAAAGCCAATGTGCAAAATTCCACAGGACCACTGGCGCCGGACGCTAACAGAACGCTGTTTTAGCCATTAGGTGGACCTTTACTGTCAAAGAAAACAGTTGAAGGACAAGAACACTGTGTGTGTTCATTTGTATCTTATAATAATCATGTTGCCATTAGTCCTAAAGATGTCATTTGTTTGCATTATGAATACAGTAACACCGCACTATTGCTCACATGCTGAGAGTGCCAGTGGACTCTCGATCTTTACATCTCTTTTTTGAGCAGTTCACTGTTCTTAGAAGGACTGCTTACTGCTGCCGTACTAGTCACCATTAATGTGAGATTTGCAGGTACACTTGCTCTTTTTCTAGACTTCCCTAAGCTGGAATTAAAGCTGCACATTTGTATCATGGAATGCCAACTAATGCTGTTGGTGAATCATTTGCCATCACAATAACGATAAACAACAAAAATTCATCGAAGCTGCAACTGATTTAAAGCTATGTGATGAGCACTTTTTCACATCACGGTGATTTTTGCTGTGAGACAATGTGATAGATTAATATTCTTCCATCAGTGTTTGTGGAATAATTGCCCTTTGGTGCAAAGAGAATTGTAACATAGTTGCTTGTGGAGCTGGACACACATAAGAAAGATTAGAAAATGTGCCTGCTATCAATAAATAATGCATTGAGTTCCAGTACTGAAGAATAGTATAGCATGGCGTTTACTTTATGGTCAGATAACAGGTTCCACACTTCCACACTTTAAATTTAATTCAGTTTCTTCTCTGTGTAAGATACAAGCAGTTTCATAGCCTGTGGAATAGAATAAAGCTTTGAAACAGTCAGACTGCTCCTGGGGTTTCAGTGACATCAGCAGTCACATGGTTGTAGAGCTTCGATACTCTATTTCAAAACTTTTTGCTTCATTAATCTGCTACAAATTTAGAAGCAACAGTGTCCAACATCCCATCCCGATTAAAAATAAGAAAATTCATCTTATCTGCCTATTCTGTCCTCCGACGTTATACGCTCGCAGCAACAGTGTGGTAGCGAATTTCTTGCACCAGATCAAGCCATGTGAGCCATGTTTTATAGCTGTAATGCTAATGACTGACAACTTTCAATGGTGTTGCAATGGATGAGTGAAAATATTAATTGACATGCATGCTGGGAAAACAAGCCCCAAAACAATTAGCCAACTATACAGTAGCAACCACTGCCACATTTTCCATGCCAAACGCTTCAATTGTAGGTGTGGTCAGTTTAACAAGCGAGAACAGGTGGCTCTGTGAAGTGGAAAAGGCGGCCACAAATGAAAGTGATTGGGTGCGTATAATTACCCAGACCAAATACACAACCCACGTGTCAAATGGAAAATGTGTGGTCTACGTTGATTACTTAGATTTCAAAGCATCTTGGATAAATAGCACAGCTAGTTGTCTTTACTTGGATACAATTTAAGGTAGAAATTCCACAGAAATAAAGTAAAATGAAATTAAAACAGTAAAAGAAAAAAACACACATTTCTGATTTTTCTTCTGAATGCAAATATCAGACTAGAACAATTTTCTGAATGTAGAATAAGAATTAAAGAAAAAAGGCCAGCTGAACAATTGGATTAATGAGACATAAGGATGTCCTGCTGATTTGTGGTTAGAATGAAAGCCTATATCAGAGTGGTACTTCAGGACTGAAATTGGGAACCCTGATCAGGGAGCTGTAGACCAATCACATCAGCAGCTGGCAACTTGTTGCCTATACGCCAGTGCGGCAAACTACTGACATAAGTGCCTCTTCAGCAAAAATGGTGTCAGTTCAAAAATTTAAAAAAATAAAAAAATAAATGTTTCTTAATTCTAATTTTGTGACCCTGATTACAGTTTTTTAGTTCAATTTATTACATAACACATATTTAGGTGTGTTAAAACTATTAGGTAAAAACATGATTAAATAAATAAAAATGACAAATACCGTGTGAATGTTTGAAATTCCATACCTGCTAGTTTACATTTACATAAACAAATTAAAACAGAAAATGTTTAAATACATTAAGACAATGAGGAAAATCCATGTCCCTTAGATTTGTTTTATAATCATTTTAATAGACTTTTTTTTTTTGTTCACACTGAATAGATCAGTGCATTTTAACACTTAGATAGCAGTGAATATTATATCTGAATATTCTGTAATTATTTTAAAGGGTACAAAATGATAATAAAATAACTGCAGGAATACTTCAGACGCCTAAACTAGCCTTATACTACATTTTAATTCAAATTTGCCATTTAACAGCTGCATTATATCCTGTGAACCTGACATTTGGATTTGAAAATGAGGAAATTAGCACACTATTAAAATATATATATATATATATATCTCTATTTATATATATATATATATATATACTGTATATTTCATGTGTTTATAATTATGTTTGTTTTGCCTTCTTTCTGCATATAGCATCATAAGGAATGACAACATAGCCCAAAGAATGAACACTTTCGATTTATTTGTTTAGATTTGATGTTGCCAGGGATTAACGCTTAGGTGATGCTGTATCCTTTATCCTTTTATAAAATGAATAACTTTGTGATGGCTGGTTGAATTTACACAACCCAGAGAAGGACAGCAGACACTGGAGCAGGGAAAAGTGCTTGACTAATTATAGATACGGCTTTCCAGCCACCAAGTTATAATGCTATGGGATGTTTTAGGCAACTAGAGGGTCTACCTTCCTAAAATTTATGTGACCTGAATGGATAGCAACTAAGGCACTCTGCGTTAAAGAGAAAGCCATAATAAGGATGAATAGCGGGTCCTAAACCTTTGAATTATGAAGGAATATTTTCAGTAATTATATGAATACGCATACAAATTAACATACCATACAATGAAACAATAAATATTAGCAAAAGGTATATTTGACCATAAATAATTTAATGCAGAGCTGCCCCTTCCTATACAGCGCATGAGGTTTACAATCATGGACCAATGTGAGGGGGCCCGTTATGGTTTTGCAGACTTCTGCGATTCAGACGCTTCGCTGGACTGCCAATTGGATTACAAGTTCCTTGGCTTGAGACAGACAACTCCTCCCACAACGCTGTCCTTAACCATAGGGTGTCATGGGATGTACTGTGTAACATCACTGATGTATAATGCAATATGACAACCTCCTCAATGGAGTGGAGCTCTCGGGTTCTGCAGCTTGACTGGGGTTATTGCTGTTTCATGAACTGTCAAATTAACATTTGTGACAGTCGTCTGTTGTGATAGTTTTCTATTAACCAGACAAGAGATGGCTTCAAGTCAGTACCAGTCAGGAGCACAGAAAATAAAATAAAATGAAAGTATGAAGAAGCAGCTCATATGTACCAACCCCAAAAAAATTCTGATTAGGGCCCCTAAATGTGTTATTAAATGCATGCATTTTGTTGCTTATTTCTATATGTATCTATTTAAGTATTTCTATTCATTTATTTCAATGACACCACATACAACCTGAAATATCCCTTGAAATGAAAATTGTAATGCAATTGGAGTCTCAAGGTTAGTGAAGAAACCTGTGTTGACAGAGTATGGTGAAGGTCTTACAACTGCCATAATTAGTTAGTGCTAATAGTGTTAGAGAAATAATGGTTTGTGTTGCCTCATGCTCCGCAGTATTCTGTGAAGTGCTCTTCATTCCTAGAAGATATCATTGTGTACCATTTGTGCAATTAACTGAACTAGAATGGGGTTGTATAGTGGACATTTGTGAAACAAGTTGGTCCTTTGCTCCTTTTATCATATTGTTGAACAATTTGGACAGTGGGTCTTTAGTACTGAAAGCAGATTCTGGCTGGGAGTGAATGATGGTCATGCACGTGTCTAAAAGATTCCTGGTAAGCAGCCACAGTGTTTGCTTGCATCTGGTGTTTTTACAGAGGATATTGATCAGTGCTACCTATGTCAGGAACATCATCCAGCTGAACTTGATTCCATTCCTGTATGATAGAGGAGATGTTTTATTCCAGCCGGACACACATCCCATCTGTGCAATTTGGCATGCTGTAGAATCTGTCCGTCCACTTTCCTGGCCAGCATGCCCACCAGACCTCAATGTATATTACTGGATTAGGCAGCAAGTCTCCAAACCTTGACTAGTTATGCGTCCCAATTGGGCATTACTATGTTTTAGCCTATACTTAAATATATTTTGTTTTTGTGTGTGTGTGTGTTTTTTTTACTCAGTTTTCTGTATTACTCATTTGTTACAGCAATTCTGTTCATATTGTTCTGTCCATTTATTATTTAGTATACATGTATAATGTATTTTTGTATGTATTAATGAAATATCTGTCAGTTATTTATTTAGTTTCTATATCTGTGCTCTGCTATGTTCCTTGTATTTTGGGGGTGTATCCCCAGGATGTGGGACCAACCCCTTGAATTTAAAAGCAAGCTGGGAAAGTAATGACCTTGTGGATCATTGGATACGTTTTGGAGGAGGAGGTGCTGTTTCATTGTTTTTTGGCTGGGCTTCAGATATTTTGTTTCTCTTTATTGGATTATTCTCCTGGATTTTGTTTTGGGAATTGTTTGCTCCAGATTGCCTTTAGACAACTCCAATTTGCTTCTTTTAGGACTATTTACTATTTGTTTTTCTTGTCAATTAATATTTTAATTTAGAAAAATTCCTTGTAGGACTTGTCTCTACGAGACATTCAAGAGTTTTACTGTTCTTCCTTGAGTGAGCCATATTTGTTGATATTCTTTGATGTTCTTGATATGTTTTGGGATAATACTCATTCTCACTTTGTAGGGTAAATCCTTCTAGTTTCCAACGATCAACGTCCCCTGGGGTGACACCTGTTTTTGGACAGGGCCACCCATTTTGCTATTGTGTGGTGCTAGATTCATGACAGACATGGACTCAATAACAATGTGAGAATGCTATGACACATCACATTCAGTGCACCAGTTATATCATTTCATATCACCTTGTGTGCATGATCATGTTCTTAACACACATGATTCTCCTAGTTAAATCTCAGTCCTGTGGTGTGATGCCTACAGGGTGTTCTTTTTTCGTATTTCAGTAGCGTATATGTAAGAGAGAACAACAACAACAACAACATTTATTTATATAGCACATTTTCATACAAACAGTAGCTCAAAGTGCTTTACATATTAAAGAATAGAAAAATAAAAGACACAATTATAAAACAAAATAAATCAACATTAATTAACATCGAATAAGAGTAAGGTTCAATGGCCAGGGGGGACAGAAAAAACAAAAAAACTCCAGACAGCTGGAGAAAAAATTAAAATCTGTAGGGATTCCAGACCATTTGACCGCCCAGTCCCCTCTGGGCATTCTACCTAACATAAATGAAACAGTCCTCTTTCGATTTAGGGTTCTCACGGAAGGGCTTGATGATGATGATGGTCACGTAGACTTCTGCCTTTTAATCCGTCCATCATTGTTGGAGCATCATGAAGCTTTGAGTAGGTGGTGGTGGCGCAGGCCACCACCACAAAGAAACCGGAAAAAGAAACAGAAAAGAGAGTAGGGGTCAGTACGGATTTTAGAGCCACCATGAATAGTTATTATGAGGAAATTGAACATATAGAGTATCAGGATTAAGTTAAATTAAGATTAAATTGAAGTTATAGAAAAGCCATGTTAAAGTAATGTGTTTACAGCAGTGTTTTAAAGTGCTCTACTGTATCAGCCTGGCGAATTCCTATTGGCAGGCTATTCCAGATTTTAGGTGCCTAGCAGCAGAAGGCCGCCTCACCACTTCTTTTAAGTTTTGTTCTTGGAATTCTAAGGAGACACTCATTTGAGGATCTGAGGTTACGATTTGGAATATAAGGTGTCAGACATTCCGATATATAAGATGGGGCGAGATTATTTAAGGCTTTATAAACCATAAGCAGAATTTTAAAGTCAATTCTGAATGACACAGGTAAGCAGTGTAGTGATATCAAAACTGGAGAGATGTGCTCGGATTTTCTTTTTCTAGTTAGGATTCTAGCAGCTGCATTCTGCACTAGTTGCAAACGATTTATGTCTTTTTTGGGTTGTCCTGAGAGGAGTGCGTTACAGTAATCTAGTCGACTGAAAACAAACGCGTGAACTAATTTCTCAGCATCTTTCAGTGATATAAGCGGTCTAACTTTACTTATGTTTCTTAAGTGAAAAATGCTGTCCTAATGATCTGATTAATATGTGATTTAAAATTCAGATTACAGTCAACAACCACCCCTAAGCTTTTTACCTCCGTCTTGACTTTTAATCCTAATGTATCCAGTTTATTTCTAATAGCCTCATTGTATCCATTATTGTTGATCACTAAGATTTCAGTTTTCTCTTTATTTAACTTGAGAAAGTTACTATTCATCCATTCTGAGATACAAGTCAGACATTGTGTTAGTGAATCAAGAGAATCGGGGTCATCAGGAGCTATTGATAAGTACAGCTGTGTGTCATCAGCATAGCTGTGGTAGCTCACGTTGTGCCCTGAGATAATCTGACCTAACGGAAGCATGTAGATTGAGAATAACAGCGGACCCAGGATAGAGCCTTGTGGAACACCATATTGGATATCTTGTGTCTTCGAGTTGTAATTCCCACAACTAACAAAAAATTTTCTCCCTGCCAGGTAGGATTCAAACCAATTTAAGACTGTGCCAGAGAGGCCCACCCATTGACTAAGGCGATTTCTAAGAATGTTGTGATCAATGGTGTCAAATGCTGCACTCAGATCTAAGAGGATGAGAACAGATAAATGGCTTCTGTCTGCATTTACCCGCAAGTCATTTACTACTTTAACGAGTGCAGTTTCTGTGCTGTGATTTGTTCTAAAACCCGACTGAAATTTATCAAGAAAGGAGAAAGGAGTTTATACTATAGGAGAGTTATTACTGCATATGTCACCAAGAATCCAAGATAAGTATATGAATGCAATTTATTACCTGTTCCAAGAACTCAGCATACAGAAGAGAGACAGAAATAGCTACTTCTAAAGAAAAAAGCAAGGTGTCATCCCCTTTTATACACCAGGGTCCTTGCTTTGTGTCTGTATAATTAGTTGCCTAAACAAAACAGAGCCATGTGCTTTCTTTTGCTAACAAGCTCTCTCAGCAAATAGGAGGTTCTACCTGACACTCAAAACTTTGGAAACCGTCCTTAGAATGACCTTCAAGAAGTTTGCACCGCTCTTGGCCTGCAATTGAACACTACGAAGAGCCATTTTCTATCTGTAAAGCAAAGGATGAGACTCATGGATAGACAATCATGAAGGACGTCACTTGAAGATTCCGCTAATGTCCTAAAAGTTATCTTCTGGAGAAATACTGACATGCGATGTACTGCCAGGTTTGTTTTTTATTCATGCTTCAAGGTTCTATTACAATATATACAATAATACATTAAACACTAGGAGGCATACTGTACATCTTATTAATTTTTAATGAACTAAATTATACATATAAACTGATTAAATGCTGTAGAAGCACTTTTAAAGTATAAACTGATAAATCTTCATTTTATGTAGCATTATTTTGTTCTGCGTAGTATCAATCAGATCTTAACAAAGTAATCAAGAATACTAAAACATAATAAGATATAACATTTTATTTTAGGTATGTATTCACAGATGTATGCTGTGTGATTCATTGAAAACAACAACAGCATTTATTTATATAGCACATTTTCATACAAAGCTTGTAGCTCAAAGTACTTCACAGGAGGTTAAAAAATAACAATTACAAAATACTTGCATACAATAAATAAATGCAAACTTACACAATAAAGATAAACAAATAGTAATTCTTAAGCACCGATTAAATTACCATTAACTAAAGTCATTATTTAAGTCTCTGATAGCAATGGCAGTAAATCTAATGCTAGGGAGATGAGGAAAACAACAAATTCAGTTCAAGAGATTCTGGACGAAGTAAGCCTCCAGAGTGTGAGTGTGGTAAAGCTGAACATGTTTCTCCAAGCATGAATTCTGTATCGAGCATCGAACTTTTAGTGTAGTATCCTTTGGTAAGATAAGCATCAGATATGTAAACTATTTAGTGTATAAACAACTTTGGAAAATCAGGGGAGGTAGTTTAACATGGTTGTACTGTGTATACCATAGTTTAGTTATCTGTATTTTGTAAAATACCACAGGTTTAGCAAGACTATTAAAATATTCCATATGATTTTGTTAACCTTGTAAGGTTTTGAAAATTCTTTTCTTTATAACTTCTCATTTCACTTTCACTCTGCTTATCCTAATGAAGGTTGCAGTAACAACAGACACAGCTGTACAGCCCAGGCCACCCTGTGCTTTGCAGATTCTTCTAACATGTCCTTAAGAGGTCCTCAGAGCTCCCAGGTCAGACATGAAATAAATGTCCTTCAGTATCCCAGGTTTTCTACCAGTGGGAAATGCCTTAAATGGTCTCCCAAACCAAACCATCTGAACTAGCTCCTCATTCCTGAGCTCCTCACTCAATGACAGAGAGTGAGCACAGAGGCCCTGTACATGAGCTTCATTTCATATTAAAAGTTTGTGATTATAGAGGAAGATGGGAATGCAGGACTGACTGACATCCAAGAACTTGGCTCCTTCTTGATTAGCACAGTTGGACACACACTTGATTTGTGAGTTAATCTCATAATCATCTATGCCCTAACTAATGAACAACACCCAGAGTCACATGAGAGAGCTACTCAACCATTACCTGAAGAGACCGAACAAGTACAGGCCTTGCTATGTACATTGTACATGCGACAAAATACTCTGGGTTCAAGCAGTCATAAGCTTTTTCCATTCAGATATCTCGAAAATACTTCATTATTAGATGTTGCTTACTGCCTATTATTCTCAAAAAAGTTGTTTATAACCTATATTTCACTTTCATGCCTTATGCTTTGATTGTCTTCACACAGATCTTTAAACCCATTTTAGAGTTTGCCTTTTGGAGTCCTATAGTTCTGATCTTGTATTAATAATTCGCGTTCTGTTTAGAATTATTAACACATTAAATTGTAAAACGTTGATAGGTTTGGAATAGGAACCATACAATAAGTTTAACTGCTTTTGCCTTCATAATTGTGGCTATCGATTCTAGCAGAGCCAAAGAATGCAACAGATATTTTCTTTAAAAAGATGGTGACTCGTGGATGGTACCTTGCAATGATGAAAAGTTTGTTGGTTCCAAACCTTACTAAAATGCACAATGACTAAAAAATTAACACCAGCAGTCTACCTTTGAGTCTGATCATGTGTTTGGAAACACAGAGGTACAAAAGACAGCACACTCACTTTCTTATTTTTGTATTCATCAATGGCTGATTAAAGAAATAAAAACAAGTAAACTGAAACAAAATTAGCACGTAAAGGAGAACATTTTTTCAAACAATACAAAATATATTCCCTGTTCCTAATGTTCCTGGTTGAAATATATATATATATATATATATATATACAATAAAGATAAGTAATTATGATTTTTAGTCATCAAAATGGCCCAGCGGATAATGCTGTTGCATTTCAATTCCCAGGAATCCTCAGCTTCGTCACTTTCTGTGCAGCTACAGTATTTCTCTGGGTTTACTGGATTTTTCTGCAACACACCAAAGAGGATCTTTTTAGGTTAACTGGCAGGTCTAAAATTTGCCTAGATTGAGTAAGTGTGGATGTGAGAGTTTGTAAGTATGGTGGGCTAATGAGAATACCTTCAGGCCTGCAAAACTGTAATATTACATTACAATTTGTGTAGTAGATATAAAGAAGAATGAATTTAACAGACATTAAGTAGCCAGTGAGTGAGAAGATGGCTGATATGAAATATTTGCTTCCGTGAACCTAAATGAAAGACACACTGCTCTGTGTTTCCATGTGTACAGACTGAGAGTAAAAACACACAGCAGACTCCACTTGAAGTGAGAAAATGCTTCGAATAAAATGCTGCAACCAGTAGAGGGCCCCTTACACACCTTAGATGAGAACTATTATGACAACGGCTTGGATGCCAGTGCTCCCTCTATGTTCTCATAACAACTGCATCTTACACATATCATTAAAAGTAGAGAATGTTCATTTAGTAGGTTGCAGGGTGCAGAATTCTCCAAAAAAGCATCCTTGACTTAAAGACCTAAATTGGGCTTCGATAGGAATAAGCATTGCATCGGCACTAAAATTAACATGTTCTTGACAATTAACACCTTCACTCTGAAACAAGCAGCAGCTAATGTCAAACAGTAAGTAATTAGACAAACGAGTGAAGCAAGAGTGTAGAAAATTTCCATTTTATTGAGCACGTTCAATTACTGAGATTGTGTCAAGTTTTTTTTTTTCCTTTTAATTTCTGAAATTAGGCAAATATTTAATGCATATGTCAATGTGCTTAAAACAAAATAATCCATTCGAGATTTATGGAAATATCACAGATGCTTTATTTGCTGATTGCACATACCCATGAACATGCACGCTTCATTTTAATATTGCTTAATGTGTTGATGCATTTGTGATGTGGATAATTGATGGCTCTGAAGCATTCTGGGACATATTTTACTTCTTTGTTTTGTCATCTGTTGCAGATTTATTCAAGGAAACTTTCAAGAAGGGATCTTTAATAGACTGAAAGTAGGAAATACAATTTTGCTCGGAACGTTTATTAGCCTAATTATGAGATTCAAATTAGATTCCTGGACAAGTGTTAAAATGTATAAATTACAAATCACACAACTAATAGCATTCTTCATACCAAGCCTAGGGCAAGAATATTTAGTAAACAGCATCAGACGAAGCTACTTAATAGATTAGTAAGTTATTTGTGCACACACTGTGTGAATGTGTCAGGACCTCATGTTAAAGCATACATACATTTGAGAAGTCTTTTCCTCGGGATAAATGCCAATGAATGAGTCAATGTTAATCTCATTAAAGTGCCTTTTATACCAATTATATTTTAAGGTAGTTCTATGCCTGAATGCTAACTGTACTGTACATCTCCATTCACATTTTATATGGGAGATCTAACAGCTTACAACATTAATTAAACAAAATCAGCCATTTGTAACTCTCTTAATCCAATTTGGACTTGTGGGAAGTCAGAGGTTATCCTGAGAACACTAGGCCAAGACAAAGCCATTGTAAAGTTTACTCACACACATTTACCCACATCAACTTATGGGGGGCCAGTTCAGATTCACTAATTTATGTAACCTGCACATTTTTGGTATGCAGAAGGAACACCCAAGACCAGAAGAAAAAGAACACAGAAAGAGGGAGAACATGGTCGGGATGGGATTTGAGCCTAGGCCTGTTTAAATTGAGAGGCAGAAGTGCAACCACTGCACCACCAGATAATATTATTAAAATACAGCATAAAATACATAAGCACTAAGCGATAAAATCTCCATACTGATCACAGAGACCCCTAGTACCAAAAATACAAATGTAATACCAGGTGACCTGCTGGAATAGGGGACTACAGGCAAGAAAGGGTGGCATATGAGAGGGCAAGGGCCCTACCAAGACCTAGGAACTTGATGGAAGTAGGCTTAAGAACACACTTCCATCATGCCAGTGCCAAAAGTAGGTAGGTCTCCACAACTGAGATGGTATGTTTTGTATATGAACTGAATGCACACAGTAAGAAGATAAAAAGGGTGACCTGACAAGAAATGTGCAATACTCCCCAAGACACAGGGTACTGTTGTGTTTCAGCCAGGGTTCAGTCAGTTTTATTCATTTTTGATTGTTTTATTTATGTCAATGTTACTTTTGTTGATTATTTATATTATTCCTTGTTTTTGATTGTGCCTGTGTATGTTAGCTGCTTTGGTTATGTTCCATGTGTTTTGTGGGTGGTCACTAAGGAGTAGGAGCCACCTGCCAGTCACCGCCAGGGACTGTCCTCTGTCCTGTAAATTCATAGGATCTCCCATTATGCCCAGTGCTTTGTTTTGAATGTTCATTTTGTTTTTTGACTTTACCTTGGGATTCTGTTTTTGGACTAAATTTACATTGGATTGCCTTATGGTTTTAGGCAACTCCTTTATGCCTTTTGTGTTCATTGAGAACTTTATGTGGAGCATTTTAGTGGAAATAAAACCTTTTTACTTTTATAAAGTTTCTGTGTTTGCCCGTTTATCTTGCCAGGGCTTGGCAGTATAGCCCCTCTACTGGACATTTTTGCAATTTTCTCTGACTTATGTGCCAATGGAATTCCTAGTCATATCAGCAGCAGTAGAAGAGAGGAGAATTGATGTCAAAACCAAGTTGAGAATCATAATCGAGAAATCAGTAAACAAGTAACTGTGGTCTAAATTTAACATCTTATTAAAGAAAGAAACATCTTCTAACAGGACAATTCAGTAACCAGGCAGAATTAAAGCTGTTCATTGTATCTTTTAATTACTCCTCGGCAAAATGCCATGGAGGGAGCATTGTTCAAAAACAGTCTGTTACAGCACCGTCAGAATGATCAGAGAAAACAAAGAATAGAGGTTAATTTTATAAACTGTTAAATTTACATTCAGTGTCAATCAATGCATACATTTTCCTTTGGTTGGTTCATTGGTTTACACCCAAATTATTTTTATAAAATAAAAGTCTATTATATTATATTTTGGTTTTTCTTATACCTTTTGAGATGAGCCACCACCCTTGAAATTTCTGTGTATATAACAATTGTTCACTCTCGTTTATAGAACATCTGCTGATTTCATATTAATCTCTTAGTCATCCTTCAGTACATTTTATACATTACATCAACCTTTCTTCTGGTACATTCTTTATTTACTTGACCATCTCAGTATTTTTCTTAAACCAATTCATATATTTCAGTGTACATTTTGTTGTTCACTTGACCTTTATCTTGTTTCTGACATTTTATGATATTTCTTAAAGATGATTGCTATGTTCCCTAAAAATATTCTTCCACATAACCAGAGCCAAAATGGAAATTTTAAATCATAGTCTGAAAACAGAGAAGTCATTTTGGAACAAGAACTTCCAAAATAACAAAGAAATGTTTGCTATAAGTTTTGGTGAATCCACAATTTTGGGCAATCTGGAATTGCACAATTCTGATCTTTTATATCATTGTGAGAATAATGTCACATTTCATGTACTTCCAGTCATCACTGCTTACCAACATCTTAATGACTATTGTTACAGATTGGGGTGCCACTGATCCCTAAATCCCAGAATCAACTAACACACAGAAAGTCTCAGGTTGAAATACAGAGGCGTTAATATAAAATACCTCAGAACAGGTCTCTTCTTGGTCACACAAGCTCAAATACATTGTATAGTCTTCTTTCTCCTTCTGTCTCTTCTCCATCCATCCACCCCCTTAAGTGAGTTTTGCTGGAGGAGGCTGGATGACTTCCTATTATGTCGGACCCCAGAGTAGGGATCACGAATGCCTGCAGCATCCCCTAGCGACCTGCAAGAGATCCAGCAGGGCTGACTCTTAGCACTGCAATTCCCATCATGCCTCTCTGAGTTCCATATGGCTATGGTGGTCTGCCATCTAGTGGGTGAGGGATACAAATATCTAACTTTAGGAGTTTTCTCCCTCTGCTTCCATATTTAGTCCTCCCTTTTGGATAAAGGTCTCATATTCACATCATCAAGAATAAACACCCAAAATTTCAGCACTCTTGAAGCACAAAATGATGTCATGGGAGAATGTGATTACTTTTTTTTACATCTTTGAAAGTAACTCAATGAAAATAAACATTAAAAATGAATTTCTGCACTTAGATAGATAGATAGATAGATAGATAGATAGATAGATAGATAGATAGATAGATAGATAGATAGATAGATAGATAGATAGATACTTTATTAATCCCAAGGGGAAATTAAGGCTTGTGTATAAAATCCTGGAAGCAGACAGAGAAAAGATACATAAGGCATCAGATCATAACACTCAGGGCAAACAACCAGCCAGGTGAACCTCCAAAAAAGAAACAGACAGAAAGGAGGAAAACCTAGATGACCAAAAGAAGGTTAAAACATCTGGTTCCTGGTAGAGAATGGCATGCTGTGCAATTCCAGACTGGGGGAGCTAGGCTTGAATGGTGTTATTAAAAGGTCAGGCGGCAAGAATGCATAAAGCTGAATCAAACCCACCAAGGTTTACTAAATCTTCTGTTGGAAAGTGAGCAGAGGCAAAGGCTTGACTGACATGAGAAAGAGAGATGGGGAAGAGAGAGGGAAACAGACAGACACATGGGAGGTAAGCCTGGGAATGCACTGTGGTGGACTGAGGTAGACAAGAAGGTAAGCCATCCTAGCAGATGGGTATGAATGCAGCCTGTTTATGTGAGCCAAGGGGGTGCTGCAGAGGTTGCTTTACAATTGCTAATTTATGAGCCCCCTTTTTCATACCTCTCATGTGTTTAGTTTTGTAATGAACTGTTAATTATAGCATAATCTTTGCCATTATTCTATGTAAAGGGATTGCTATAATAGCACTTCTTTTTTGTGACATTATTGAAGATTTTTGTTTTAATTAAGCTCCTAGACCTCATTAAAATCATACTAAAGCTGAAGAAACAAAATAATAATATTCTTCAGCTCTTTATGTTGGAAAAGTGTTAGAATACAGTATGTTAAGATGTTTCAGTTTTCACCAATTTCATACACTGTACCAATGGTTATTAGGAAAGGGCGATTCAAGTCTGTTTGTCTGAGGATAACTGGTTGCTCAGCACCCTGTCAGATATCACAAGCAAAGCAGCACGGTGGCACAGTGGTAGTTCTAATGCCTCGCTTTAAAGTATCCAGGGTTCATATCCCAGGTCCTCCTTGCGTGGAGTTTGCATGTTTTGTCTGTGTTTCTGTGGGTTTGCGCTGGATGATCTGGTTTCCTCCCACAGTACAAAGACATGCAGGTCAGGTAGATTGGTAGCACTAAACTGGTCCTAGTGAATGGTTGGGGTGTGTGTGTGTTCGCCCTGCATTAAATTGGCACCACATCCAGGGTTTGCTCCTCCCTCTAGTGGCTAGGATTGGCTCCAGCACACCCTGCCACCCTGCTCAGGACAAAAGTGGGTTAGAATAATTAATGAATGAATGAAGCTTTGGACTCTTTTCATTCTCACATTCAGTGATGCCATTGTAGACTCTGAGCATCAGGAACACTGAATTCAGTTAAGCAGGGTTCAGAATGCTATGCTATGTTATGTTATTTTACATGTTATGTTATTAAGCTGGGTAATTATATAGATTTATTTGCTGCCATGTTAACTAGTAAACTAATATGACACATTCAAAAAATTATTTTTGTAGTCAATTGCTGGGTTTTTCTTTATTTTTTTTTGTATTGTTTAGCTATGGCTTATCTCCCAGTATTTGTCCTGAAAGTTGTCCAGAATATTGCTTAGCAATTTAACAATCCATGCATTAAAATGTTTAATTCAAAACAAAATAGTTCAATTTCTAGACATGTCAAAATTACCAAACCTTGAGACTTAGAATGGTCATTTAAATGGAGATTATCAAAATCATATCTTAAAGTGGAGGAAACAAATCTTGCAATTGGTTTTGTTAGAAAAGTGTTAGCGAACAGTTTGATTTAACATTTTTATTCTTTAATTCTTTATTCTCTTTTTCACTGACGTCACCATTTTGTATAGAAGTCAAATTCCATTAGAATGGAGTAGATGGGACTGAAAAAAAAATTGTTATAACGACGATTTTGTTGTAATGGAATTAGAACATAGCACTTTAGTCTTTCAGCATGTAACAGTTGACAAATGTGACTGCAGAATGCTTAACTTAATGGCAACCTCTTTTTCTCTGCTTGCCAGTATCAATGGCAGTGGGAAGTTCCATCTTTTTCTGTAGAGTAAATTGCTGCTCTCAGTGTTGGTCGGAGCCCCTTTAATTAGACAAAGGTGTCCCTTGATGACCATTTTGTGAATGCTGGAGGGGGGCCTTGAGTGGTCCCATTTGAGTTACATAAATGGTATTCCTCGATGTCTATAGCCCACAGTCAGTATTATTTCTTCATGGTCTATAAAGTGGGCTCAGGGATCTCCCTTGATGTGTGGAGCATACGCCCCTTTAGTTACCAAAAGATGCAAATGGTGGTCCACCATTGACTTTCTGGAGCAAGTGTATCTTGAGTTATGTAATTCTGGAGCACATGCCCCTTAACTTTCAGAAATGGTACCACACCGGGGAAGGCCACCTAGGGAGCTGCCTAGGTCATAGAGTAAAATCTCAACGAATTTATGAAACATGTTGGAAACTGGGCGAGAAGCATAAACATGAGGGAAGCTCAGCAGTCAACATTTTTGCTGAAGGGTGAGCCAAAAATAAATCCCCCATCTGGTCTCTTTGCTAAGCCAGGTCAAACCATACCTCAAGGAACCAGAAAATAAGTGACAGAATCTTGTTATGGCAGACCTTTAGAGCTCCTCAAGTAGAGATGAATGAAGCTGAATTTGATTGCTGGTTATCCCACCTTTAGATCCACCCACAATGTACCCAGTCTTCAGTAATCCTGGGATTAATAAAGTATCTATCTATCTATCTATCTATCTATCTATCTATCTATCTATCTATCTATCTATCTATCTATCTATCTATCTATCTATCTAACCCTTCTCGAGCTCCACACCACTACAAGAGTTTGACGAATGTGGAGTAAACCACATTACACAGTAAAAAGTGACATAAATGTGTAATTCAACTGGCTGTTCAGGAGATTTCCTGAATCATGATTTTTGGGTCATAACCAGATGAAATGTACATGTTTTGTTGCTTTGTTCATGAAAAATGACAAACTGTACTGACTTTTCCAAAATACCTGGACTTTGCTGTAATGCAATTTTTAACATTAGTTTTATTGGAAACTGGCTGGGACAAAAAAAAGTTAAAATGAAGATTTCATTAAAACAGAATTCATTCTAATGAAATTTCACCTATATTTGTTTTTCACTGGTGCCACCACTTTAGAACTTTACAACTCTCTGGACAAGGATGGGCTATTCTGTCCAACAAAGCCTGTCAGTTCTATGTACTTAATTCTTCCAAAATGACATCAAGTCTAGTTATGAAAGTCCCTAAAGTCTTACTCTCTTATCACACTACTTAGTACCTTATGCCAAGTGATTATGGATCTCTGTGTAAAGAAACACTTCCTAATGTTAGTGCAATATATATCCTTAACAAGTTTCCAACTGTGTCCCCGTGTTCTTGATGAGCTCACTTTAAAGTAACTTTTTAATTAAAGTGTACTTTTAGATTTCAAAGGTACCACTATTTTGTGTCTCAGGTCAATATGATTCTAGGCGTGTGATGAGTCTGCCATGTGACCCATGATGTTTAAGATGGCTGCTAGTATTAAGAAACCTTAAGACACTTATTGTGAAGATCCACTGGAGACTAGTGCTTAAGTAACCTACTGTAATATGCAGCAATTAACAGACCTTTGCTTTAACTCCCACAGACCTCTTGCTAAATTGCTAAAAACACATTTGAACATCTCTGTCAGATTCCTTAATAAATGATTTCTGATTGGACTTACCACGCTGTCTAATTTGAATCTTAACTATTAACGTTAACAAGTAATTCTTTGTGAGGCTGGATCTACTTCTCAGAAATCCAGTTGGAAGGGTCCCAATTAGTTTCTCAGAAACTAGAGCATCTTTTTTTATTTATATCTCAGAGGAGTCTGCTCCTGTGTCAGTTGGGCATTGAGATCCTTACGTCTTCATTGCCCACTCCAACCACACCAACCCCTACTCCTATTCTGTCCATTCTTACGGTTCCACCTGCTCTTCTATTTTCTGCTCCTGTTTTGCCCACCACATTGTTCTTCATTCTTGAAGCCAACTTCCAGTTTGTTTTAGTCTGCTTCAAAGCTGATGTAAAAGAAGAAGATGTAGCTGATCAATGTAAATAAGTTTATTATTTACAATAATCAGAATCAAAGTCACTTTTATTCACCAGTACTTCATGTACAGGACTTGAGCTTGGTAGCTTTGAAGCCACTTATAACAGAACACAATAGCACAAGTAGAGGTTAGAGGTTGGGAGCATGCACTGATTACAGCGTGTTGCCACACCCACCACATGACAAACTACCCGGATTGGGAAGCGAGTGCAGCCACAAACTCCCCAGGCAAACTGTTTTCCAGTGCTTATGGACACCTTCAGAACACAGCAAAAGAGAGAAAACAATGGAAAGTTAAACTCATGCTAAAATTTAACACATTACAACCTGGTTTAAATAACAACCTGTCTATAAACACACATTGTATTGAAAAACTCATCAGAAACTTCAACAGACTTTATTGGACAGTTATCTTATCTAAAGATCTTGACTATACATTGTTCTCTCTTGCTAAATGAATCTTAGCCTGGAGAGGTCTATTAATTTTTTACATTTAAGATGTCTCACTTAAAGGTTTTCCAATGATGTACCTGTACTAGTGTCTATATAAACACAGGGAACTCCAGTTTCTGTTTTACATCTTGTCTTTTTTTTCTCAACATGGCGTCCTCGTGTTTGCTCGCTCCACTCCATGGCATTTTTTTTTTGTTTTGTGTTTCTGTTTTTTGCCTTCTCTACAGCACACAAATGCCTTGCACTACTATCACACAGCAGACAGGCATTGCTGGACATTGCTAACTCACACAGTCCCCTGGAATTTACTGGTTTTATACCATCTGAGCTACAGTTCATTGTTTGCTCCCAAAGCGAAAACCACAACCACACCCAGGTAGACCCCGTAGCACTGAGTTCAAGTGACCAAGCTGACCCCAGGAGAGTGCTCCGGAAACGGCAACACAAGCGAGACAAGAGGGAAGGGCTCCACGCTAGGCTGAAAGCCAGTCCTAGCCGACCACCTCTACCCAGCCTCTTGCTAGCCAACATGCGGTCTCTGGAAAACAAATCGGATGAGCTAAGAGCCAGGATTACAGCACAGCGCTCTACGTTTCACCGAGACCTGGCTTTCGGACAAAGTCCCAGAATGCATCATTCAGCTACAGACTCACTCTGTTCACCGAGGAGATCACACCGCAGCCTCCGGTAAGGCAGGGGGGTGTGTTTATTAACAACTCATGGTGTGGAGATGTACGGACTGTTTATAAGCACTGCTCACAAGATGGGGAGTTTTTACTGCTGAAATGCCGACCCTATTATCTACCGAGGGAATTCACTGCTGTGTTTTTGGCCGCTGTTTACATTTCCCCGCAAGCTAACTCCGCAGCAGCGCTCGGCAAACTCCATGACGTCATCAGCGCTTTAGAGACAGCTCATCCCAATGCTGTTTTTATTGCAGCTGGTGACTTTAATTGGTGCAATTTACGGACTATACATCCTAAATACCACCAACACGTGAACATTCCCACTCGTGAGAAGAACACACTGGATCATGTTTACATGTGCATACAGGGGTGCACCCCGCCCCCACTTTGGACAATCAGACCATGTCACTCTCATCCTGTACCCAGCCTACAGACAAAGGCTGAAACAAACAAACCCTATCGTTAAGCAAGTTAAATTTTGGACCCCAGAGTCTGAGACCACCCTGCAGGACGGTTTTGCTCAGACAGACTGGGATGTGTTTAGGGTTGCAGCCACTCTAGAGGACTCTTCTATCAGCATACAGGACTATGTTGAGTATGTGACTGGGTACATTAGCACCTATATTGATAACATCGTGACCACAATACCAGTCAGGAAGTTCCCCAACCAGAAGCCCTGGAGAAACAGTCAGGTACGCCACATGCTGCGTGTCCGCTGATACTTTATGCTTCCTCTGTTACCTTATTATCTATCTGCTACTTATTATTTATGTTTATCTTTATACGTTGGTTTTGTCATTTGGTGTGGACAGCAAAGAAAGAATTTAATTGTACAGGGAAACGTGTTTCCTTGCCTCGAAAGCTTGCATATTGTAATCTTTTTAGTTAGCCAAAAAATGTGTCATTTTGCTTGACTTCTCACTACATTCACAATGGCTAATACAGTACAACACCCTAGTCCTTCAAATGGGAAAAAAAAGATGGGTAAAGGGTAGAAGAAGGGTTCTACAAATGTATAGGACAGTGGCTGAGCTAATTTGAAAAATGTATCCATCCTTTTGAACATCTATTTGAAGGGACAATTACAGGGAGAGCACTTTCCTTCTTTCTTTCTTTCTTTCTTTCTTTCTTTCTTTCTTTCTTTCTTTCTTTCTTTCACAGTATATTCTTGTATAACAATATAAAGTAAAACATGTTGCTTTATACAGTGGTGTGAAAAACTATTTGCCCCCTTCCTGATTTCTTATTCTTTTGCATGTTTGTCACACAAAATGTTTCTGATCATCAAACACATTTAACCATTAGTCAAATATAACACAAGTAAGCACAAAATGCAGTTTTTAAATGATGGTTTTTAGTATTTAGGGAGAAAAAAATTCAAACCTACATGGCCCTGTGTGAAAAAGTAATTGTTAAAAAATAACCTAACTGTGGTGTATCACACCTGAGTTCAATTTCCGTAGCCACCCCCAGGCCTGATTACTGCCACACCTGTTTCAATCAAGAAATCACTTAAATAGGAGCTGCCTGACACAGAGAAGTAGACCAAAAGCACCTCAAAAGCTAGACATCATGCCAAGATCCAAAAAAAATTCAGGAACAAATGAGAACAGAAGTAATTGAGATCTATCAGTCTGGTAAAGGTTATAAAGCCATTTCTAAAGCTTTGGGACTCCAGCGAACCACAGTGAGAGCCATTATCCACAAATGGCAAAAACATGGAACAGTAGTGAACCTTCCCAGGAGTGGCCGGCCGACCAAAATTACCACAAGAGCGCAGAGATGACTCATCCGAGAGGTCACAAAAGACCCCAGGACAACGTCTAAAGAACTGCAGGCCTCACTTGCCTCAATTAAGGTCAGTGTTCACGACTCCACCATAAGAAAGAGACTGGGCAAAAACGGCCTGCATGGCAGATTTCCAAGACGCAAACCACTGTTAAGTAAAAAGAACATTAGGGCTTGTCTCAATTTTGCTAAGAAACATCTCAATGATTGCCAAGACTTTTGGGAAAATACCTTATGGACTGATGAGACAAAAGTTGAACTTTTTGGAAGGCAAATGTCCCGTTACATCTGGCGTAAAAGGAACACAGCATTTCAGAAAAGAACATCATACCAACAGTAAAATATGGTGGTGGTAGTGTGATGGTCTGGGGTTGTTTTGCTGCTTCAGGACCTGGAAGGCTTGCTGTGATAGACGGAACCATGAATTCTAATGTCTACCAAAAAATCCTGAAGGAGAGTGTCCGGCCATCTGTTCGTCAACTCAAGCTGAAGCGATCTTGGGTGCTGCAACAGGACAATGACCCAAAACACACCAGCAAATCCACCTCTGAATGGCTGAAGAAAAACAAAATGAAGACTTTGGAGTGGCCTAGTCAAAGTCCTGACCTGAATCCAATTGAGATGCTATGGCATGACCTTAAAAAGGTGGTTCATGCTAGAAAACCCTCAAATAAAGCTGAATTACAACAATTCTGCAAAGATGAGTGGGCCAAAATTCCTCCAGAGCGCTGTAAAAGCCTCATTGCAAGTTATCGCAAACGCTTGATTGCAGTTATTGCTGCTAAGGGTGGCCCAACCAGTTATTAGGTTCAGGGGGCAATTACTTTTTCACACAGGGCCATGTAGGTTTGAAATTTTTTTCTCCCTAAATAATAAAAACCATCATTTAAAAACTGCATTTTGTGTTTACTTGTGTTATATTCGACTAATGGTTAAATGTGTTTGATGATCAGAAACATTGTGTGACAAACATGCAAAAGAATAAGAAATCAGGAAGGGGGCAAATAGTTTTTCACACCACTGTATGTTACTTAAGATATGCAGGTCGACAAAACAAGCAATGCTGCCTTTACTTCTATTTGTTGAAACATTTTCAGAAATATAAATATAATGTTTACAAGATTATTCAACAGAACAAAAGTTGGAGGGAAGAAAAGTCAATAATTTAATAAGCCTTTAGAGTCATTTTTCTAGACAGCTTCCTCCTGTGGCGAGTATATTGAAATATTGCTGCAGTATAAAGAGATTTGTACAAAAGCAGAAGATAAACTACATAAAAGAAAATAAAAGCATTACATTACATACTGTATCATGACTTAGACTAAAGATAAACCCTGTTGCTCAAACTGGCCTACAGATTGTTCAATAAGTACATCAAATACAAATATTCAGGACTGGTAAATCAGATCCTGCCTCCTTAGAATGATATTCAGAACATTTCTCGCCTGCCATTTGTTCTGCTGTGAATGTTGTACGTCTTCAAGTGTCACCTACACGTGCCTCTCAAAAAGCCTAAAAGACATCAGTTGTTGGCATACATCTGTCTGCATCACTTCAATGATTGATGGGTTTTATAGGTAGACTCCAATTTTGCTTGAAGTATGGTTTAAAGCAAAAGCACAAGAAGCAGGAGAGTCCTGGTGGAAAACCCTGTTTAATTATAGGTGAATTTAAGTATTGTAATAGACTTGTGACAGCCATGATTGAGGTGAGATGATATTTTTGGAACTACAGAATAGGTAGACATACTGTATATGTAAATCCTTGCTTATGATTCTTTTAGTCAGTCCTCGTGGGCATGTGTGAATAAGCACATTCTTGACAATGGTGAAGAATTTTATAATTTGGTCCTAAATAAATAAACAGGGTCTTGAACTGAAGTACAGGTTGTAAAGGACAAGTGTTTATTGCTGCTGGTCAATGTATATCACCTTCCTCCATCTTCTGCTCTGCTGTAAATTTTTGATTTTAAAATTCTTTATCGATGCTTACAATACATCCATTGGGAGGAATGGCAGTAGTAAAAATAATTTTGTGGAGGTTGAACAGGTTACTAAACAGCAGTCTCTGACAATCTAGCTTAAAATGAATAAAGATAAGTGAGCACCTTAATCTGCTATTCAAAAGTAATTTTGCATTCTTGAATTTCTGCTGCACTAAAAAGCTTACCACAGCAACACAGATGTATGTATAATGGAAAATATCCATAGTGCAAACAATATGAGCTACAAGTAAATACAGAGACAGCAACAACAAACAATCACGGCATGCATATTAACAGTAAGCTCAGGATGCATTAATAAACATTTGCCTGAGTTGTGAAATGAGTGAAATACAAATGTTGAACTGTTCTTTCAAAGATTTTAAGGCCACACATCATCCAGATCTCCATAAATGGGAAATATTTGGTGTTAAACTGATATAGCATATGTAGGAGTGCAAGGTCTCTGGCATATCCTATCATTGCCACTTCTGAGGAATTTTCCTTCACCTTCTCCTCTAACAAAAACATTTATTTATATGGCACATTTTCTACACAAAAGTAGATCAAAATGCTTTACAGTAGTATTGACAAAACAGACTTCCAAATCGTAATAAAAACCAAATAGTATTTAATTACAACAGGTTACATAAAACAGTAGAGAATCAAAATGTCCAGTTTAATAGCAAAAACTATTGTCCTCTACTTTTTTATGTACTGAAAATGTAATGAAACTGTGATGGATTGACTGTCCACAAATGAACATGTTGTCTGTTTTACTGTAGTCAAAGTAACCTAGCTGTTGCAGTTCTCCAAAAATCTAGCCAACTTCCAGACTCCAGAATAAATCCCATCGAACCTCTGCTTCCACTGTTGTGCTGCATATGATTACCTGTCCGGGATGCGGAAGGACTGGGGGAGAGAGTATTTGCAAGACTGTTTCTCTCCCAGACCAACAGAGGGCAGCCTCCTTGGCTTGCATTGGGGCCATGGATTGTGAGCATGGAAGCTCAACCCTGCTGGGGCCTGTGTTGGGCTCTGTGAGCCTTGTGTGTTGGTGATTTGTGCACTGCATAAATAAACCGTGTGCTGTGTGGCAAAGTCGTGTCCTGCCTGTCTGTGTCGGGGATAAGGCGGCTGTACATACTCTGGGTGTCTCACTATATATATATATATATATATATATATATATATATATATATATATATATATATATATATATATATATATATATATATATATATATATATATATATATATATATATATATATATATATATATACTATACACTATATATGTATATGTGATATGTGAGTTCCTGTCTTGCACCCCAAATCACGAGGCACAGTCTCAATACTTTAGCAAAACCAACTTAATTCAGCTTGAAACGGGAACAGCACGGTTATGTATTGTAGCGGGATCTACCACTCTGCTATACACAGGGTCATGGCCAAGTAATCCTGTTCCCTGCATTTCTAATGTTCCTTGTATCACCCATCGACGGTAAGCTCTTATACTAAGACTCGACTCGAATCTGCTTTAGCTGCAAGCTGCTACAGCGCTGGGACCCCACGGTTGCCTCGGCAACTGATAAACTGTCTTCCACAGCGATCTCACTTCGGGACACTCTTCGGCATGTCGTCCCATTGGGGGGAGTCCCAAAAGATTTTAGAAACCTTACAATATATATTGTGAGCAGTAGATGGTGCTTCAGTACCCCAAACCCCAGGCACAACCACCATGACAGAAGTACATAATAAAATAGTTTATATAAATATAATAATATATATATAAAAAGTTTATTTGCACAAAATGCCATACAAAACACTTTGTAAATGACAACAATACTTGTTTTCTCCTCTTTTCAGGCAAGCTTTGTTCTCTTCTACCTGACTCTGACTTGCCTGGATGAGTTTGAGTGGCTTCTTTTATGTTGGACCTGTGAGTACTTCTGGTGCTAGGGTATAGCCCAATGAAAGTATTTATGGGTTAAACATTAGTCCTACAAAGTAGGGATGATGGATTCCTGCAGCACCACCAGCGGCACCCACAGAACCCGACAAGGCTGCCCTACTGGACAACAATACCCAGTGTGCCTTGCTGGTGTCTGCACAAGTACCGCCATCCAGGGACACTGCCACATAGCTTGGTGGGGGAGAATGTAGTCCGACCATGTTGTTTCCCCCTGTCCTTCCACTATACTGGCCTCCTGTACGGGCCAGAAATTGCCCTTAACACTAGAATTACCAGAGCCTACGAAAAAACTCATAATTCCGTCCCACATTAAATCGCTTCTTAAAATCGTTCACAGCTCTCCACCAGTGTCTTTTGTCATCTAAATGAGCTGATAAAAATCAGGCTGCAAGCAGCCAGCTATTCCATCCCCCCACCGACTTAGAACGTGCACAAACTTCTCCCAGCTCAGGCCTTGATTGATTATCTGGGAGTGAAGTGGAGTTTTAGAGTGGAATTAATAGATCATTATTTGGAACACATGCATTTCACGTGTGTTCCGTTTCTACAGTAATCCGTGTAAACACATTTTTAAAACAGAAACGTTTTTCATATTGTAGTAGTAAATGACAAAATGTAAGCATAAACTATATAATGTTTGAAGCCTGAAGTCCAAATATCAAACACTTCCACAAAAGGTACAAATATAATAGAACAAGTATGCTTTTATTCAAAAATATAACTGCAGAAAAAAAACACCTTAGCATGCCATATTGACACATACTTACTACACCTACCACGGTAGCATAATGGTATCAGCCGCTGACTAGTATCCAAAAGGTCATGAGTTCGATCCGACAGGGTTCAGTTTTGAGAAGTAAACTGCTCTTATTCTTACTATTTTAGAATAAAAACATGCATTTGATTTCAGTGTGTAACAGCCAGTAATTTATGATACTTGTAAAGGTTAGTTTTTTTTTTTATTCACTTTTCATTCTCAGTCTCAGTCGTGTTCAGGATCCTTCTCTACCCCCCATCTGAGAATGCTGTTTTCACATAAAGATGCGCTGTAGCTCTGCAGCGTACTTGTGACTGCATTCTCGTACCAATGCTTGCGAACTGAAGTGCCTGCGTGCACTTTTCATGGAATTACACGTCTATTTTTTTGAGCATGCCCGTGTCGCTCAAACACAGGAACATATGTTGGTGTACAAGAATAAAAAACAAGTGCACTTTTATTCTAGACTATAAGTGAAGAAAAAATAAAGCAAGTTACAGTAGGCGGTTGATACGACAGCTTGCGTGGTGCAATGCTAAGAACTGCTGATTTCCGATCCGTGCTATATAAAATCATCACATTCAAATATTAACAATTCCCACACACCCTTCCTACATTCACGACATGTGTACTTGTTGCAGTGTACACATCTCTCTGTGCTATGGTTCCTATTACACTGAATGAGCACCTGACATTGTACTTTCTTCCCTATATAAATAACATTCGAGTATAGCGCGTCTCCAAATAAATCACATTTGAGTTATAGCGCATCTTTATGTAAAAACAGCGTTGCCAGATTGATGAGGGGGGTGGGGGGAAAATCGTGAACGCGACTGAGAGAATGGGACTGAATAAAAAAAAAAGACTGAAATCAAATGTATGTTTTTATTCTAAAATAGTTAAGTACATGTAATATTATTTGAAAACAAACAGCGTCAGATCGGGTTTGAATATGCGCCCGATCCGACGCTGTTCGTTTTCAAATCATATTGCATGTACTGTGCGTTGAAACTGCTGCACTGAATAAGCTGACGCCTTCTGTAACAGCGTGTATTCAAACCAGATCTGACGCGGTTCGTTTTCAAATAATATTGCATTAGTGCGATGATGTTTTTACATATATTGTCTCTTTCATTCACCTTGCGGTTTGTAATCAGTGACCGCGTGTTTTTTCCCCGATCTTGCCAGTTCGCACATGTTGCTGTATGGTGCTGTTTCTTTTGTACTCCAGGACATGCAGAGGACAGAATAGTACAGAGCAGTAAGTTCAGCGCTATATGCAATCAGACAGACAAACAGGCAGAGAAGGCACTATATATATAAATAAACAGGGAAGGCACTGTATAATAGATATATAAAAAACAGCTAAGGGGATAGATATATAGATAGGTAGGAAGGAAAGGCACTATATGATAGGCAGACAGGGAAGCTCCTATATAATGATAAAATTACTGTTATTACTATGTAGATAGAGTTCAGCGTCGCAGCGTGTATTCAAACCCGATCTAACGCTGTTCGTTTTCAAATAATATTGCATGTACTTAACTATTTTAGAATAAAAACATACATTTGATTTCAGTCTTTTTTTTTATTCAGTTCCATTCTCTCAGTCGCGTTTACGATCCCCCATCAATCTGACAATGCTGTTTTCACATAAAGATGCGCTATAACTCAAATGTGATTTATTTGGAGACGCGCTATACTCAAATGTGATTTATTTGGAGACGTGCTATACTCGAATGTTATTTATATAGGGAAGAAAGTACAAGGTCAGGTGCTCATTCAGTGTAATAGGAACCATAGCACAGAGAGATGTGTACACTGCAACAAGTACACATGTCGTGAATGTAGGAAGGGTGTGTGGGAATTGTTAATATTTGAATGTGATGATTTTATATAGCACGGATCGGAAATCAGCAGTTCTTAGCATTGCACCACGCAAGCTGTCGTATCAACCGCGATTTGAGCGACACGGGCATGCTCAAAAAAATAGACGTGTAATTCCATGAAAAGTGCACGCAGGCACTTCAGTTCGCAAGCATTGGTACGAGAATGCAATCACAAGTACGCTGCAGAGCTACAGCGCATCTTTATGTGAAAACAGCATTCTCAGATGGGGGTAGGGAAGGATCCTGAACACGACTGAGACTGAGAATGAAAAGTGAATTAAAAAAGACCTAACCTTTACAAGTATCATAAATTACTGGCTGTTACACACTGAAATCAAATGCGTGTTTTTATTCTAAAATAGTAAGAATAAGAGCAGTTTACTTCTCAAAACTGAACCCTGTAGGATCGAACTCATGACCTTTTGGATACTAGTCAGCGGCTGATACCATTATGCTACCGTGGTAGGTGTAGTAAGTATGTGTCAATATGGCATGCTAAGGTGGCTTTTTTTTGCAGTTATAGTTTTGAATAAAAGCATACTTGTTCTATTATATTTGTACCTTTTGTGGAAGTGTTTGATATTTGGACTTCAGGCTTCATACATTATATAGTTTATGCTTACATTTTGTCATTTACAACTACAATATGAAAAACGTTTCTGTTTTAAAAATGTGTTTACACGGATTACTGTAGAAACAGAACACACGTGAAATGCGTGTGTTCCAAATAATGATCTATTATTTCCACTCTAAAACTCCACTTCACTCCCAGATAATCAATCAAGGCCTGAGCTGGGAGAAGTTTGTGCACGCGTTCTCTAAGTCGGTGGGGGGATGGAATAGCTGGCTGCTTGCAGCCTGATTTTTATCAGCTCATTTAGATGACAAAAGACACTGGTGGAGAGCTGTGAACGATTTTAAGAAGCGATTTAAGGTGGGACGGAATTACGAGTTTTTTCGTAGGCTCTGGTAATTCTAGTGTTAATCCTATATATATATATATACTAATAAAAGGCAAAGCCCTCACTCACTCACTCACTCACTCACTGACTCATCACTAATTCTCCAACTTCCCGTGTGGGTGGAAGGCTGAAATTTGGCAGGTTCATTCCTTACAGCTTCCTTACAAAAGTTGGGCAGGTTTCATTTCGAAATTCTACGCGTAATGGTCATAACTGGAAGCTGTTTTTCCATTTACTGTAATGGAGATGAGCTTGAACGCCGTGGGGGTGGAGTTTCGTGTTACATCATCACGCCTCACGTAATCACGCAGTACATAGAAAATCAGGAAGACCTCCAAAAAGCGCTGAAGAAAACATGCATTATATAATTGAGAAGGCAGCGAAACAATAAGAAGCGAGCGAGTGACATATACAACCATATTGATGAGTTCTGCTACTTCGGAAACAAAGCACGATGTAAACCTACACTTTAAATTAAGTTCATAGACAGGCTGCGCTGGCGTTTGTAATTTAGTGCCTGCCCATATAAGGCCGTCCGTCAGCGGCAATCCAATAGCAAACTCCCACTAAATATTCACGGGTTAAGGACTGTGCTTATGCAGAGGAAGATGAGATGGTCAGCGTGGTGTTTGGCACAAACTCAGCGAAACTGCGAGAGAAAGTTTTAAGTGCCAGGACTAAGGTAACATTAAATACAGCCATGGACATAGCACGAGATGGCACCAGCACAACTGGGAACTTCGATGCATGTACACCAAGCTCACGTGAACTGGCGCGAGTGCACAGATAAAAGCAACAGTTCCAAAGAGCTGAACAAAACCGAATTACACAATTGAAAAGGCAGCAAAAATATGAAGCGTCTGATACATACAAGCATATTCATAAATGCAGCTACTGTGGAAACAAAGCACACGGTGGAAAAGTCAATGTCCCGCTAAAGGAAGACAGTGTAAAAAACCCGTGCATGCAGTGTGTCAGGTCTCGATAAAGAAGAAGACGAGCTGTTTATTGATGCAGTAAGAAACGAATCGATGAATGAAACCTGTCATCTTTACAACGATTGACAAACACGGAATGTAACTTGAACACAACACATCCTACAAATACGAACCTGATTGAAAGAAATAATGATAATCAAATCATTGATGACAGCAACACTCAGTAACACTCACAAAACAAATACTGTATATTGACAGTCATGTTACGTTATTTTTAAAATGTTCCCTTTTCTTTTCTAGCTTTTTAACACACTACTTCTCGCTGCGATACGCTGGTATATATATATGTATATATATATCCCGATCTACATACTCGAATAATGGATACTTTATTCGCCATCAATGATTGTTTTGGTAAAGCCATACTCAGTGTATTCATTAGATGAACGGTAAAAAAGTAAGAGCGAGGGGAGGATGACTTATTGAGGCATGCAGGCTGTAGTGTGTCAACTCTATCTGAATTGCGATCACATTTGAAAAATATATCTTTTCAAGTTCTATTTAGTCCATATGTGTCAAACTCAAGGGCAGGGGCCACATCCGCCCGGTGTAATTATATCCAGCCCGCGAGATCATTTTATATACTGTATTATTGTTATTAATGGCCCGGTATATGAAGCGCTGGTAACACAATAAACTACAGATCCCATAATGCAGCGCTTCAGCTGCCTTGCCAACACTTACCGCGTTAATCAAGTCTAGCTTATGATGCTGCAAGTTATTGCGAAGCTAGCTCACACGATGCTGAAGAGAAAAGTTGATTCTGAAAATAGAGCCTTTAAAACCGATGGGAGGCTGAGTATATGTTTACTGAACCCGTGTGTCTCATTTGTGGAGCTAATGTGGCTGTAATTACAGAATTTAATCTAAGACGGCACTATGAGACAAAACATCAGGGAGTTCTGTGTTGTGGAGATTCTCAGGATGGATTGCAGGTGCTCATCAGTGAGGCTGAAAGACCTGAATGCAATGCAGAAGATACAGAAAGCAAAGAATTAAATAAGAATCTGACACTTCAGCGGACGTTTTTACCCGTGCACAATCACAAAGTGATTTCAAGTGAAGTTGCTTTTATGGGAGACACAAATGCACCAGTGCAACTTTCCCTGTTGCCAAGTAATGTTAAACCAAGTCGTCACTACGGTGTTCCCAAATCGCACTTTGCTGATAAACCGAGCGCACTGAGTTTGCACGGCGCTTTGGTGACTTTGAAGAACAAAAAAAGTCCGTCTACATGCGGCTCGAACCTTGTGCATGTTTGGTAGCACATATCTGTGTGAGAAGCTCTTCTCAGTGATAAAGACTAACAAAACAGCACACAGGAGTCGCCTCACTGATGAGCACCTGCAATCCATCCTGAGAATCTCCACAACACAGAACCTCACACCAAACATAAACGAACCTGTTGCCAAAAAAGATGCCAGGCGTCCAGCTCTAAAATGACATATGAGCAAAGACAACTGAATGATTTGATTTGTTATTGCTGAAAGGAACACATTTTATTTATATTTCCAGGTTTTGTTATGCAGCATGTTCATATTTGAATTTGTATAATTTTGAAAGGATATATTTTTATGGAGAGCAAAATCTTTTGGGATATTTAAAATCTAAGTTTATTTTTATATAAATTTACATAAGAGTAAAGAAATTTGAATGTTTGTTCTTTTAAGTTATTTAAGGTTTGAGTTGATTTATTCACGAATAATATTCCTGTCTGTTTTTACCATTCCTACCAAAGATATTTCTGTCGACTAAATAAAAATTCCTTCTATTTAAAATTTAAATAGAACTTGAACAAATACGATAGTTCATAATATCCACGCAGACTTGCGTAAGAGCGGGAGTTATCCGTTTTAACAAGCAGCGTATTGCACTGATCTGAAATAGCTGTGTGTGTATATATGTAGATATGTATGTATATGTATATATATGTTTATATATGTGTGTGTGTATGTATATATATATATATATATGTGTGTGTATATATGTGTGTGTATATATATATATATATATATATATATATATATATATATATATATATATATATATATATATATATATATGACAGCAACACTCATCACTCACAACAGTGACAAAACAATTACATTGACAATCATGTTACGTTATTTTCAAAATGTTTCCTTTTCTTTTTCATTGCTTCTTCAACACACTACTTCTCTGCAGAAGTACTTCTACTTCTCTGTATATTGTGAAATAAAGAGTGTAATGAACAGCATCCAGGGACTGGCTTCCCAGCCAAAGGACCCTTATCCAGCAGGGAGGCCAGTGCAATGGAAAAACTTGTAAAGATGAGCACTGATAAATATTTCCTCCTCCAATATGCTAGGTGGTAACCTTCCTGGATTAGGATTCCCACACGGATGCCCTCAGGACATGCTGGGACTTGTAGTCCCATGGGGCAGCCCCATTGGGTTCTGTGAGATCTGATGGGATTCACAATCCCTACCTGGAATTGACCTGGAAGTATTTCCATCAGGCTATGCCCTAACATGGGAAGTACTCCTGGGTCCAGGATAAAAGAGAGGAAAGATATGGGGCTCCATGCAGGAAATCTCCCTAGAACAGATCCCTGTGAAAACTTCTGGTGGCACAAAGAAAGACTTGCAGGATTTCTGCATGACTCAAGTACTTCTGGTCAAATGACGAGGGGATCACCAACAGGCTCAGTGTATTCCAGCAGAGATGGCTGAGAAGAATTATGGGTGTCACTTACTGTGACCATATCACCAACATTAAAATTATAAGAAAGCCAACTCCTGCAGTCTGGAAGAGACGCAGTGCGGGATGCGAGGCAGGTCCTATGGATGCCAGACAGCCTAAGACTGCAATCCAATAGTTGCCACCTAGGGGGAAGAAGGAAAGCTGGCATGGCTCCAACAACCTGGTGAAGCACATTCCAAGACAATCTGAAGATCAGCAATGCTGCATGGGAAGACAGGAAACCACAGCTGTTGGCTGAAATCATTGAACAATGCTTATTACTTAATGCGTCCAGTTGCACAGGAGGAACTAAAAACTAAACTAAACTGAAGGACTCTCATAACCAATAAGTCACAGATAGGCAACCATTGGGTAGATACTGTAAATAAGAGGAACATAACATGAAAGAGGTAAGAGGAAAAGTAAAGATATAAACACCCTTAGCTGTGTTCTGGAAAATCAGAATTATTTTTTTTACATTTCATTTACTTTGTAAAGCTCTGTTTTAGTGAAGCTGCTTACTTTGAGTACTGCTATATAAAATCAATATTGGTTAAAGGTGGATAAAGCTTTAAAAATGTCTACAATAGAATGCATAATTTATCATTATTTTCTAAAACATTTGCTCATTTAAACAGAGATAACATTAGTTTCCTCGTAATGATCTGATGGTTGCTTATCTCTTAAAAAAACACACCATAGTCCAGAGATAAATATTGTGTCTAAAAATCTCTGATGACCCTGCACTAGATAAAGTGAGTTTACAGCATGGATGGATGGATATGTGTTTAAAAATAACGATCGTGGAATGTATCTGTGTTATTACCTCAGCATTTAATTATTTATGTGTAGGAGAGGGTCATACAGTCATCCATATTAATAAAAGTTAGTTTGTGAGATAATGTCTTGCCTGACATGAAAAACTAGTCTGATTTATTCTAAGACCCAAAGGACAGCAAAATTAACATGACATATAAATTATGGATGGGTCAGAATTTACTATAACAAAGCAGCTGAAAGATAAAGTAACTATAAATGCATTGTAACAGGCGATGTGTGGAATACTAAAGATGTTATAGAAGAAAACAGAAAACTAAATATGGCAATACAAGAGAACATGAGGAGAATGATGATGGCAGCTAAATGTCACGGGACTATAAAGTACATCATTTCAGCAGCTTGTCAACAATTCACACGTTAGGCTGATTAGAAAATGTGACAGGCTAACCTGATTCTTACCTTAACTGCTAGGCTAACTAAAATTGCTTTCTTACAGAGCTGAGCTTGAGTTAAAAAATAAAAAAATATACTCTTTTTCCATCCATCCATCCATTGTCCAAAACCTGCTTATCATGAGCAGGGTCAAAGAGAAGCGGGAACCTATCCCAGCAAGCATTTGGAGCAAGGCAGGAACAATCCCTTGACAGGGTACCAGCCACTTGCAGGATGAACACACACTCACATACACCAGAGCTAATTTAGCATCACCAATCCATTTAATCTCCATAACTTTGGACTGTGGGACAAAACCAGAGGACCTGGAGAAAACCCACATGGACAAGGGGAAAACATGCCAATTCCAGGTAGGTAGCACTGCAGACACAAACCCCATTCTCCTTGCAGCTGTATTGCCACTATGCCATTATGCTGCCCCCTAGTTATTTTATTAAAAATTATTTTATTAATTTATATTAGCATCCTTTGTTAGCTGTCCATCTCACAAATAACATGGCAAAGTTATGTCTCTCTTCTCAATTGTCCAAAAACTTGCAAATCATCAAACTGCTGAGAAAGCAATCAAGTAACTGATCAGGCAATAAACAGAAAATCAATCATTCAGTAACTAAACAAACAACCATGAAGTGGCATCTGTCCAAGATCTGCAGCTTGAGGATTGAACTCCCCAAACAACCAAGGACACTAAGATAAGTTTGGCAGGTGTCATCCTCATTTTTAGTGGCCACTGAGAGTATTTTAGACAACTGACCAACAAATTTATCAACTTAATCTTCTTCTACACTACTATGCTTTGCATACATCAGTTTCTATTTTATTCTTATGCCCATACAAAGATGAAAATATTACCCAGCTTCTGCATATTTCCGAAAATGCTGACTTCACATTTCAGCATGGACAGATGAAAACATAGAACTTTGAAGCTCTTCCTCATTATAATCTCTCTTTCATTTCACAGCTGAAAAAAAGGAGTTGCTTTCCATGGCGTGCGTAGTGTTGCTTACCTGTATACAGCTATAGTAGTAGAGTGATGTACCATGTTAGCCATTTATGGATGCAATGAGAAGTGAAGCAAAATGACACCTGGGCAGATTACAATGAGTATGCTTTTGTGACAGCTGAGGCTCCTTCTTCGGGCAAGTTGTAATACAGAAACAGGAGTTACCACTGTTTATAGACACAGTAGGAAAAAAACAAAATTCTAAAACTCTTATGTAAGACATCCTTAGTGTTAAGTATTAACAAACCTCTCCAACCTAAGATTTATTTGACAAGTGAGAGCAATAATGTATGAATAAAACCTTCTGACTTGTTTACAGGGCAAGATCCAACCTGTGAACATTGCAATCAAGTTCCAGCCTCACTGGGCCATATGTTTTGGGTGTGTATTAAATTAACATGATTTTGGACAAAATGTTTTAAATGCCTTTCAGACAGCCTAGGTGTCACAATCTCTCCTAATCCATTAACAGCTGTGTTTGGTGTACTTCCAGATAGGCTTAAAGTGGAGAAGGACAAATAAACTGTCATCGCCTTTACTTCAATATTGGCACGTAGACCTATCTTGCTCAAATGGAAGAATCCTAACATCTCTTTTAAGTCAGTGGGTAACTGATGATATATATTATCTAAAATTGGAAAAAATCTAATTCTCACTTAGAGAATCTGTACAAAACTTTTTCAAGACTTAGCAGGATTTGGTGGCTCTGAGGCTAGGGATCTGCACTGGCAATCAGAAGGTTGCTGGTTCGAATCCCGTAAATGCCAATAGGGACTCTGCTCTATTGGGCCCTTGAGCAAGGCCCTTAACCTGCAATTGCTGAGCACTTTGAGTAGTAATGTAGCCTGTCTACTCTTTACTGTGTGTAGAAAGGGGCCCTAAGTTCTTTACTCCAATGCTTAATTTATTATAATTCTAATTACTTTAATATTTTGAGTCTCGGGTCACTATGAATAAAACCTTATTAATAAAGTATAGCAATATACTAGACAGGTAATAACAAATAAATAAAGGTAGATTAAGTTACCCGCTAACATTTGTTCCCAAACTAATAGTTTATACTACACATTAACATATAATAAACACCATGAAACTGGGTTATAAAACAATGATAAACTCCCCATTTAATTATAAACCAACAAAACATAATTAATAGCATTGGAAATAATCAGGAACCATATTACACTATTAATAATAAAATAAAAACACTTGTATTGAAACAAAACGTTGCAGGCCTGATTTGGTGCTTGTGAGCATTGCGACCAAAAACTTAGCGGTCCATTCACTCCACCAGGAGCAACAAATAAAATGAAAGAGGTACCTTACTTGGCAATGGTGGTATCAGTCCAACAAATCCTCCTGACTCCTCTGCCTCTGTCTGTGAGCAGGGAACCACTGCTGAGCTAATCCAAAAGCGTCTCCAAATAAGCGAATGTCCTACAGAAGCGCATTGAGCTGAGTTAGCTGCTGCCTCTTCACGCTGCTACTTCCCCTTGCTGAGTTAACGAGTGGTTCGTTGCCGGATAGACACTGCGAACATCTAATCGAAATTCTCCGTCTATATCAGCAGTTCGTATTCCAGTAAATTATCTTGCTGATAATTTGTCTCCCAAATTTTCAACTACACCACCTCGATGTCACGCTCTTTCTTTTTTTCCCCCACTGCCCATTCTCCTCTACAGCCGGTTCCTCCACCCCCTTCCGTTTTCTCTACCACATCCGGTTATCAAAATAATGATAATGATTAGTATGAATAATGATAATGATTAGTATGAACTACTACACTAAAATGAACAGTTTAAAACACAAACATTTACATTTTTTATATCAGTAACTTATTTACATAAATCAGTTAGTTAAGCACATTTCTACCTGGGCTACAGTAAGAAAAGTGCTATATAAATTTAAAGAATTAATCAATAACATTTTAGAATACGCATTTAACACCAGAATTATCAGAGCCTACGAAAAAACTTGCAGATCCGGCCCACCTTAAATCCGTTCACACTCTCCATCAGTGTCTTTTGTCCTGTAAATGTGCCGATAAAGACAGGCAGTAAGCAGCCTACTATTCCATCCCTCCACAGCTGCAGAACGTGCGCAAACTTCTCCCAGCTCATGCCTTGATTGATTATCTGGGAATGAAGTGCTGGAGTTTTAGAGTGGAAATAATAGATCGTTATTTAGAACACATGCATTTCATGTGTTTTCCGTTTCTACAATATTCTATGTAAACACGTTGTTAAAACAGAAACGTTTTTCATATTTTAGTAGTAAATGACAAAATGTTGGCATAAACTATATAATGTGTGAAGCCTGAAGTCCAAAGATCAAATAAACACTTTCACAAAAGGTTCAAGGATAAGATATCAGCTTCCGTGGCGTAGTGGTAAGATTTATAGATTTGTAATCAAGAGTCCCAGATTCGATCCAGACTGCCTCCTATATTTGCCGTTTTCAGTAGTGAGCTGCTCTTATCTATGCTAATAAAAGGCAAAGCCCTCACTGACTGACTGACTGACACACTCATCACTAATTCTCCAACTTCCCATGTAGTTAAAAGGCTGAAATTTGGCAGGCTTATTCCTTACAGCTTACTTACAAAAGTTAAGCAGGTTTCATTTCGAAATTCTACACGTAACGGTCATAACGGTCGATAACGGTCAACAACATTCGCCATGTTGAACTTTCTTATTTACGGCCCCATCTTCACGAAATTTGGTAGGCGGCTTCCCTGCACTAACTGAAACCGATGTACGTACTTATTTCGGTGGTATGACGCCACTGTCGGCCGCCATATTGAACTTTCCAATGTCACTAATTCTCCAACTTCCCGTGTAGGTAGAAGGCTGAAATTTGGCATGCTCATTCCTTACAGCTTACTTACAAAAGTTAAGCAGGTTTCATTTCGAAATTCTACATGTAACGGTCATAATGGTCAACAATGTCCACCATGTTGAACTTTTTTATTTATGGCGCCATCTTCACAAAATTTGGTAGGCGGCTTCCCTGCGCTAACCGAAACCAATGTACATACTTATTTCAGTGGCATGACGGCACTGTCAGCCGCCATATTGAACTTTCCAACGTCACTAATTCTCCAACTTCCCGTGTAGGTAGAAGGCTGAAATTTGTCAGGCTCATTCCTTACAGCTTACTTACAAAAGTTAAGCAGGTTTCATTTCGAAATTCTATGTGTAACGGTCATAACGGTCTACAACGTCTGCCATGTTGAACTTTCTTATTTATGGCCTCATCTTCACGAAATTTTGGTAGGCAGCTTCCCTGCTCTACCCGAAACCAATGTACGTACTTATTTTGGTGGTATGATGCCACTGTTGGCCGCCATATTGAACTTGACAGAGTGGTGCGAATGGATTTAAGGTGGGCCAGAACTACGAGTTTTATTGTAGGCTTTGGTAATTCTAATGTTAAATCGAGGAAGCAGATTCTCGCCCCTCTTTTTTGTTCTATTTAGTTTGATTCATTTATCGTATATACTCATGTATAAGTTGGGTCATGAAACCCAAAAAAATCAATCATAAAATCAGACCCAGACTTATATGCCCAATGAAAAATGTGACACATTCTTTTTGTTACATCTTCTTGCCTCCTCCAATCTTGCATCAGTTTCTCAGACGCATCAAATTTTGTTGCAGCTGTGCAGTTACCAATTTCTTTTGCTACTTCAACGACGTTTAATTTAAAACCAGCTTCATATTTTCTTCTGATCGAATGCTCCATCATAGATAAGGGATGCTCTTACGATAAAGGTGTATGAGGGTGTGAGATACAAAAAACACAAATCGGTGCAAACATTGCTTTGGAATAGTTCGGGCATTACCGTGTGGTCACATAGTCATAATACGTGGTTACTTTCTCTGGTGGGCATTTGCATATCATAATCTCTTGGACCAATAGCATGAGTATTCCGCATTCGACTTATACATCCGACATAAAATACTGGACATTATATGGTAAAATCAAGTCCCGACTTATCTGTGAGTATATACAGTATTTATTTACATATTTTTACTATTATTAAAATTTTAGTCTGCTTGCCAAGCTCTCTTTCTCATGGGTGAGGTTTGATTATTTTCTAACCTAGTTTTGTTAAACTTGATTTGCTTGTATAGAATGTTATTTCATTTTAATAAACTTAATAAAATGTTAAAAAAATAAATCTTCTGATAAGATAACTACCCAACAAACTCTTTTGAAAGTTTGGATCAATTTTCCTTACAATGTGGATCTATAATCAAATCTCTTTGATTAGTCAGTGGTCATAAAACACTTGTCTCCATTCCTAACCATGTTGTAATGTCTTACATTTTTGCATCAGCTAAACTTCCCATTCCTGTCTCTCCTGTTGTGTCTTAAAGTTGTCCATAAGCACTGTGACATTAAAATCACTCATGCAGTGTCCATGGCTGCTGAGGTGAGCTCCTATAGGAACATCTCTATCGCGGTGCTTAATGTGAAACTGATGTATATTCATTCTTTGATGCAGTGTTTGTCCAGTTCCTACCACAATGAGTCCATTGTTGGGACATTTCATGCACAGAATTAGGTGATTAGATGATCTGCAGTAAAAATGATCCCTTTATCTGATGTTCTTGTTGGCCAAATGTGAGCATAGGCTTATTATTTTTTCCGTAGTCAAAAGTATAAAGTTAAAGTATTTTATAATTTTGTAAAATACTTCCAGATCAGAGTAATAGGTGACAAAAAAGAGGATGCAGTTCTCATACCCAGAAGGCTGTCTCTGGGTATGGCAGGTACCTCTTTTGATCTGAATGTCTTTTGTTTTGGGAGTGTATTCTCATCTAGTGAAATCTCTCCTAAGCTCCTGGAGCCTCAAGGTTAACGCTGTGCATACAATTCACACTATAACATCGCATGTGGACAAAAGCGGAAATGTGCTTACACACAAAAAAATCCAGATGCATAAATCTGTGCGAAAACCAACTTCCATGTTCTTCCGCTCCATAAATCCCGGTCAGCGTTAAAAGAAACGCACGTGCACGCGACTGCTGTCCTGCCCCAACTCCTCCCAGAATTACGCCTCTTTGAATATGCAAATCAATATATATAGCCCTTAAGCTTAGCCTTCTGTGAAAAGACAATGGCAAAAGCATAGGGAAAAAAATAAGAATTTCAGCAAATACCAGGTGGGGGCAAGGAAAACCATACAATTTGTTGGTTTAAACAGTGTTATAAACAACAGGCTGGCAAATCCCATCACCACCTCCTCGCGGTGCCGGCTGGAAACAACGACCCCATGGGAAGTTGGCCAACGGTGAGGGTCGTCGACGTCAGGCGGAGCGACGCGCCGATCGACGGACCCCTCCTCAGTCGCATCATATGCAACAACGGCTCAACATTTGGGCGATGATGCTAGGGCGCCCCTGCAGGCGGCGCTACGCCCTCGCCTGAGCGACGGAGAAGTGGACGAAGGCTACCTGCCCAAGGACAGGACAGGCTAAAGAAGCAAGTCCGACCACGACTACGATTACGGTGTGGGACCCTCAACATCGGCACCATGACCGGAAGAAGCCGCGAGTTGGCCGACGCACTCAAGACCCGTCGTGTCGACATCGCCTGTATTCAAGAGACGAAATGGAAAGGATCAAAAGCCAGAGACATCGGCGAAGGCTTCAAACTGTATTACAACGGCGCACAAGCACAAAACGGCGTGGGAATCGTGATCTGCCAGAAGCTACAAGACAACGTCGTAGAAGTCAGCCGAGTCTCAGACCGCCTCATGTCACTCAAGATCGACACTGGCTCAGCCGTGCTCGAAGTTGTATCGTGCTACGCCCAAACCAATTGCCCCGGCGGCGAAAGACCGATTCTGGGAAAGCCTCGGCGCCCACCTACGATCATTTGCCCCGAAGAACACGTGCTGTCGGTGGCGACCTCAACGGCCACGTGGGTCAAGAGCGAACCGGATACGAACGGGTCCATGGGGGCCAAGGACGAGGAGCCCGTAACGACGATGGCACACGAGCGCTGGACTGCGCAGAGGCCCATGATTTCGCCATAGTCAACACTTTCTTCAAAAAGAAGCAAATGCATCAGATAACATACTCCAGCGGCGGCCGAGACACCCAGATCGACTACTGGCTCTTTCGAGGTGTCACTTCAACTTGGTCCGTGGCGTAAAGGTGATCCCATCAACAAACGTGGCCCCCCAGCCCCGGCTGCTAGTCATGGACCTACTCCTAGACCTTGGCCAGCGTCGAATGGTACGAACAACAACCCCGAAAAGATCAAATGGTGGAGACTCGGCGAGTGGAAGCAAGAGCTTACAAAAGAGCTCGCCCGCATGGACGTGAACCCTGACCAGCCAGTAGCGGACACCTGGGATTCCCTCTCCAGCCAGATCTCGGAAGCTGCGTCCGCAACCCTTGGACGGACGAAACCGGGAAGAAAATTCATCGATAAACAAACATGGTGGTGGAGCGAAGAAGTGCAAGAACCCATCAAAGCGAAGAAGAAAGCCCTGAAGAAGTGGCTCCAGTCCAGAGACGATGAAGACTACCAACAATACAGAACATCCAAGTTGATGGCGAAGAGTGCTGTCGCAAAAGCGGCGGCTCACTATAGCAAGCTCTACGAGGAGTTGGACACGCCTGGAGGGGGAACAAGATCTATCGCCTTGCCAATATGCGCCATCGTTCACCCAGGATATCGGCCAGGTCAAGCATATCAGGGCGACCAACACCAAGTCTTACGGGACCCGCCCGCCATCCTCCAGCGTTGGAGCGATTACTACTCCAGAGTGAGCAACGAAGAATTCCCACACCCGCCGATCAGCAGTGCCGACCCCGTCTCTGGCCCCGTCCCGCCAATTACCATCGCAGAAGTCACAACTGCTGTCAAGAAGATGAAGAACGGGAAGGCGACCGGACCTGATGACATTCCTGCTGAAGTGTGGAAGCTGCTTGGGCAACGTGGAGCCGCGACGCTATGCGACCTCTTCAACCAAATCGTCAGAGAAGGCGAAGTCCCCAAGGCCTGGACCACCAGCATAACAGTGCCCATTTGGAAGGCAAAGGCGGCGTGGCGAGTGCTCCAACTATCGCCCAATCCGCCTCCTATGCCACACAATGAAGATATTCGAGCGGATCTTGGACGCCCGCCTCCGCCATATCGTCACCATCACGCCAAATCAATGCGGCTTTGTCAAAGGCTGTGGAACAACCGATGCAATCCATGCCGCCCGCCTTCTACTGGAGAAACATCGAGAAAAGAACAAAGGTGTCCATATGGCCTTCCTGGACCTGGAGAAAGCGTTTGATAGAGTGCCTCATGACCTCATCTGGCATGCGTTACGAGCGCACGGTGTACCAGAAGCATACGTCAGCTGGGTCAAGCTCCTGTACCGCAATGTCACCAGCATGGTCAGGTGCCCAGTGGGAACATCACCGCCCTTCGCCATCAATGTGGGCGTGCACCAGGGATCAGCGCTATCGCCGCTCCTGTTCATTTTGTGTATGGACACAGCAACGGCGGACCTCCAGACCCCCCACCCATGGACGCTGCTGTATGCGGACGACGGCTTCCTCTCGGACGAGACACGCGAAGCCCTACAGCAACAGGCCCAACGGTGGAAGGACCGGTTAGACACCAACGGCATGAAGTTGAATATTAAAAAGACCGAATACATGGAATGTGGCCTGCAAACCGATGGTACCATCAAGATCGGGGAGGAAGACCTGAAGAAGACTACGAATTCAAGTACCTTGGCGCTGTCATCAGCCACGACGGTGACCTGTCACCCGACGTCCGCGCAAGAATCAACGCCGCATGGGCCAAGTGGCGCCAAGTCACTGGCGTGCTCTGCGACCGCCGCATGCCGGACAGCCTGAAGTCAAAAATCTACAAATCAGTGGTCCGCCCAGTTGCCCTATATGGATCAGAGTGCTGGCCAGCCTCTGCGGCACCGAACAAGCCCTAAGCACCATGGAGATGCGTATGCTTCGCTGGAGCCTGGGCCTAACAAGATGGGACTGTATCATGAACGCCGACATCCGAGCGAATGGGCATAGCGCCAATTGTAGAAAAGATGCGAGAGCAAGGCTGCGGTGGTACGGGCATGTCACCCGAAGTGACCAGAACTCGGTGGCGCGAACGGCAATGCGGCTCGACCCCGCAGGACGACGACCACGAGGAAGACCAAAGAAGCGGTGGATGGACCGGATCAGCGAAGACATGAAAATCGCCAATGTCACCCCAGAAGACGCTTTAGACCGAGCCAAATGGAGACGATGTTGCAAGAGAGCGGACCCTGCGATCAAGCGGGACACAACGCCAGGATGAAGAAGAAGAAACAGTGTTATAAACAACAAAAGGAAGTTGATCGAGTGACATAGCGTGTCAGAGAAACTCGAAAGCTCAAGTTCAGAAAGTTGCACAGTGCCCAAAATAAAAAAGAAGTCACATATCAAAGTCGCCGTAAAAAGGCAAGTCATAGCCCACCGTCTGAGTGTCATATGAAAGCTTATTAGGATACAGAGAAAAAAAAAGACACACAGTGGGAAAAAAGCACGAAATGTCAACTTTAATCTCTAAATTTCCACTTTAATCACATAGTTTATTTTGTCATTAAAATAGAACATCATAAACTTCATAAACTGTGTGCTCTATGCGTGTGAATCCTGTGTGCTCTATACGTGCTTCCGGGCTTTCTCTTTCTCCAACAGGACACAGAATCCATTACATTTGTGATATTACAGCTCTCTGAATAATTAAAATACTGAGATCTATATGTGATAGTTTCATGATGATAGGATTTAAAGCATATTATTAAACATGGGAACACGGTGGCGTAGTGATTGTTCATGTCTCACACAAGATGCTTGCTGCGCCAAATGTGACCTTCGATGAAATACTTTATTGCAGAAAATACTGTCTCTTTCAAACTTTCCCGAAATACCCAATTGCCACACAATCAGTTCTGTAATAGACGTTAAGCCACCTGTAAGCTTAGAATGCCGATTCTTCAAAATTTTTAAGGAACATTGAAATATCTTCATAGTACATGTTTAATTATTCTATCCATCTATCCTTCCAGTGTTGCATCAGCTCCAGCAAGAATACAGTGCGAGGCAGGAACAATCCGTGAACGTAGCGCCACATGTTTAATTATTAACAATATAGATTATTAAATTAAGTTAAAGTTTTATCTGTATAATATAATAAACATATTTTGCTTCATTTCATCTTAAAAATGATATGACATCATATGTAGATACACGCTTTATAAAGTGGCTCAGGTTGTGCAATATTATAACTGTATCGCAAGTTTACAGTGAGGTACTTGTACTTATAAGTACAAACAGTTCTACAAGGAGCACTTGATGAACTGATTGAGTGCGTTTACAGTTCTTGGGATGAAACTGTTTCTGAACCGTGAGGAAAGGCTCTAAAGCGTTTACCGTATGAGGGCAGTTCAATAGACAGCATGGCTGAGGCAGCATGTGTTTGATGCTGTATACCGATAATTCTCTTTCTGATCAGCTGCTGTAGAGCTGTGATTCACACTCAGATACAGTGATATAAATACTCCGAGTAGTGCAGTGAGAGTAATATGGAAAAAGATGATCTGCTGTGGCAACCCCTAATGGGAGTAGCTGAAAGAAGAAGAAGAAGGTGCAGTGAGAGTAACAACACTAAAGCAGTTATAGTATTTGGAATAGTTTGACCATTCTGTGGATCATTATATTGTTACAGGTTAATTACAATCAGATGCATTAAACTAATAAACAATATGTGGTTAATTTCAGTTTAGTTATAAAGCCGCATCAGGGATGTGGATCTAAAAAAGAAAGGGTAACCACACAGGAACAGTAGCACTGCTTTGATGCAGGGTGCCGCCAGTCTGCAAAACCGAGCACAGAACTTGCGTACGACAGGGTATGAGCTACCGTGGAAATGTGCGTGGCTTTATGCCAAGTTTAGGTTTTATAAATCGCGATTTGAACGTGGAAACGTTCTTACGTAATATTTTTGTGCGTACACACCGTTTATACATGAGGCCCCTGGTCTGTAAGGTCTGAGCAAATAGGATTGCAGAGTATTGCTTGGCATTCACATTGTATACATCTAAATTGTGTTTTGTGTAGTCTGAACCCTGCATACGTTTGCACAAAAGACAAATAATTGACCAGATTCTACAGTTTCATGCTAAATTCTATGGATGGCAGCATAACCATCTTATCACAGAGGACAGTTCTTCCTGTTTCCACCGATATGCACATGCTAAGTGTATGCAAATGGCTATGTCATATGCATTTAGTGTTGACAGAGATACTTTTGCAAATGACTTGAAAGTGCTAGTGTGGATGGATTTAATTACATTTTAAAACACTGTGGGTGTAGCCTTACAAACCACACAAACCACAAACTAATTAGAGAAAATCAGTCTGTAACATCATTGGACAATTGATTTTAATAAACCAGTGATATACATAATCAATACATTAACTAGTAATTATCTCTTAAACGAACCAATCAATCAAGTTTAATTCCAACAAAACAATCAACTGGATAATTATTAAATCAGTTAGAAACCAATAATTAACCAATCATTTTACACAACAGGCAGGTCCAGTTAATCAGTTATTAAGCAAATTATTAACAAACCAACTAATCATCCAATTAACAATTCACTCAGACAACTGACAACACAATTGAGTCATCAACCAACCAGGTAGCTTCTCAACATTAATCATTAGCCAACCAACTAATTAACTAACAAGTAAACAACTGGCCTGCAAATTAAATATTACATCGGCTATGTATCTGTATATTAAATTGATGAGTAATTAATCATTACACCACCATGTGATTGTTAAGAATAATCAGCAACAACAAGATAACTATTCCTTTCAGCTTTATGACATTATCACATTAGTGAGAACTATTTTAAAAAGAACAAGTTATTTCTGTAAAAATACCATTTGAGAATTTCAGTCACAAAGGAAGTCTGAAGCATTGCTGTGCAAACACTTATGTGAGCAGGATACACACTTTGTACTCTGTATACAGCATAGAAACACACAGTGTAAGTGTGTGTGTGGGTGTGGGTGTGTGTGCATGTGTGTACAAGAGAGCAGGTGATACAATGAAAGGGAATGGCCTTGTGCTTATTTACCTCCTGGTTGGCTCAGACCACAGTGCAGAGACCCTTTATTTTTTTATTCCCTTGACACCTAATTAAAAAGTTTCACTTGCAAGAAATAAAATAGAAAAAATGGCTTGCAAAATAAGTTCAAATGTGATACATTTTTAATTGTGAATGTAAGCTGCAGGCTAAATAATATTAAATTGCGATAATAGCACATAAAAAAGGTAAAAACACACACATATGCACAGAAGGGTAAATCTAAAAAGGAAAAGACCATGCAAGCTCTGCCAGTGTTCAATACTCGTGGTGTGTGCTTATTTTGTTATTTTTCTTTTTTTTTTCCTTTCTGCTACAGGTATTCGCCAGCTCTGCATTTCTTCAACGTGTTTACTCATGCTTCACATCTTCAAATTTAACAAATACAATTTTCAAATTGTCTTTGATAACAAGCAACCGTAATTCTTTCTTTCTTTCTTTCTAGGTGATATGTATTAAGAACCCAATGATCTCACTAACACAAAGACCGAGAAATGAGCCACCATGGTGTTCTTTGTTCTGCATATAGTTGTGAAATCATTGCTTTTTCACTTAATACATTCATTACGGTTTTTAATTAATTAAGTTAAAAATAATCTTTCATTTAACTAAAAAGCCACCTGTGCCTTTCTGTGTGTTGATGACAGGGTTTGGAAAAGGATTTCACAAATGCTACAGCAGTACTGCTATGTTATGTGCTTGAAGGTCCCAAAGCACATATGTTCTGCTTTCTGAAATTGCCCACTAGAGGGGGAAACACTGTCAAATAGCCTTGCTAAATACATAAAGGGCCACAAAAAATCTTTATAAATAAAAGATTTATTAGTACAAATATGCTCTGTAATAACAAGAAGCTCTGGGGAGCACAAAAGGCAAAAAGAAATTGCCTGAAAAAGCAAAGGCTATTCAGATTGAATAAAGTCCCAATACAAAGTACAAGGCAAAATCAAAAATAAAGGACAGGATCAAAAATCCAAGTAATCACAAATCACAGAAAAAACACACAACTAATCACACCACAAGCGCATTCAGATAAACCGAAAAGAACTGTGGGTTGCTTTTTACATTTAAAGGGCTGAGGCCAGTCCCTTGCAGTGATGGACAGGTGACCTCGCACCTTGGAGACCACTCACAAAACACAAAATATATAACACAGGTGTAAACAATACAAAAATAATAAACAAAGGTAACATTAACATAAAGACTCAAAAGTGAACAAAGAGGACACAAAACAAGGATTTGAAACCCAGCTAGAAGACGGACTCTGGCTGAAATATAACACACTGGCCAGCATTCATTGGCAGTGTAGCTAGTAGTAGATGGTGGCACTCTAGTTAGCAAATGCAGGGGTAAGTTGAAAGGTCATCCAGCTATCTATGATGGTGTTAAATGGTGACCTGTGAGCTCCTTTAGATACATGGATTGAGATTGCACCAGTGGCACTGTTTGAAGACCGTGGAATATCACCCCCTTTTCTCTTACAGTATATTTTCTTTATTCATTTGTGCAACCTTTAATCATCCTATAAAGCAGAAGGGAGTTTGAGATAGATGACCTCAGAGTTCAATGACAGTTTACTGCCATAAGTGAACAACACTGTGGAGAGAGTGAGTTTGAGCACACTGATGAAACACATTGTGTCATTTACTGTATATAAAACTTTGTTTTTGTCTGTCTTTCTGTCCATTTCTAATACCCTTACACTCCACTGCCTTCTATGATTTAGTTATTTATTTCTAAGCTCTTATTTCTTCCAGTTCTGCACTACTGTTTTATTTTATTCCTCCAATGAGGTGAAAAGGGGCTTAATAGGGCTCTGAACATGGTAAAGAATTGGGTTAACTTCCAGGACATTTACACCATGTCAAACCACAGCAAAGAAAAATATCCTTTATACCAGCCATTCCAACAATAGCCTCTTTTCTATGCTGCAGTCAGGTAAACACTGCCACTGCCTAAAGTCCAGTTCACAGGGGCTGAGGAGGTGCTTTTAGCCATAGTCCATCCACATCTTGAATAAGGAAAGTGTCTAAAACTACATTATGCCCATTGCTAACTCTCTTACATTTAAGTTGTTTAAGTTATTAAGTTATTCATTTAGTTAGTATTTATTATTTATGAAATACTGTATGTATAATTATATTAATTAGTATTGAATATTTATAAAGTCAAGTGTTACTGTTATGATCCTTTTATATTCTTCATTATATTCAGTCATTAGAGTTGAGCAAGTAAAAATTTCACTACATATTGTACTGTATGTACAATTTGTTTGTGGCAAATGAAAACTGAATTGATTTGATATGGGCTTGTTGGACATCCAGTTCCAAAATCCTGAGCATTAATGTAGAGTTATCACCTATTTGCAGTTATAGCAGCCTTTGCTGTTCTGGAAAGGCCTTCCACAAGATTTTAGAGTGTGCCTATGGGGATTTGTGCACATTCAGCCAAGTGAACATTTGTGAAGTAAGGTATTTGATACTGGATGAGAAGAACTGTCTCAAAATCAGTGTTCTAATTCACTCCAAAGGTGTTCAACTGGGTTGAGAGCAGGGCTTAGTGCAGTTCACTTGACCTCCTCCATGTCTGTGCAGTATGTACCTGGCTTTGTGCACAGTAGCATAGTTATGCTGGAAGAGAAAAGGGACTACCACAAAATGTGGTCACAAAGTTGGAAACACACAATTATCTAAAATGTCTTTGTATGCGGTAGCATTAGCAGTAACCTTCATGGGAACCTAGTGTCCTAGCTCAAACTGCAAAAAATAGCCTCAGACTATTATCCCGCCTCCACCAAGTTTTATTGTAGGCTGTGACGATGCAGGTTCTGCTGCATGCTCCCATCCGCTGTTAGGGAGCCCTTGAACCCTATACCGTCGATAGTTTAAACCGAGATGAGCTAGACAGTGAGGCAACAACATAGCAAGGGGATGATGTATAAATGTGCAAAAGTGCTTTTATTAAAATAGTCAACAAAAACAAAGTGTTCAAAATAGTGCAGTGATTCAAAAGTCTTCATCAAATAAATAATCCAATAAAACAGTGACAATCGTGGAAGTTAAAAACAATGCACAAATCAATCCTTAAAAACCCGAAGTTAAAATGTTGCTGGAAGCAGTCTTCTAAAAACCAACTACAAGTCCGGTGCTTCTTGTAAACTAGCGTCTCACCTGCTTCTCCCAGTTGGGCTTTGCAGCAGGCGAGATGCTCTCTCAGCAGCTGTCCTTTCTTTCCCCAACACAAGTCTGGAGTCCTCCCAATCCTGGCTTCGGTCTGGCACTCATCCCAGGCCTGAGACTTGGAATCCTTGGCATCCAGGACGCTCACACCAAGGACTTCTCCACCAAGCCTCCCGACTCCCGCTGCCATCCCGGCCTTACGCGGACAGTCTTTCTTCTTCATTGGTCACTCCAGCTACATGCTCACTCACCGGGAGCGACCACTACTATGACTCCCAGGTGTCGGACAAACACCCAGGCTTCCCTTCAGCTGCCTGTGAGCGCTCACTCACCCGCAATGGCTTTCTCTCTCTTTCTTGCGCATCCTGCTTTTTCCAGCCACCTCTGTCTTTCTTTTGCTTGTTATCTTTTTGTTCTTTTCCTCCCTAGCTGACTCGCGCTTCTATATATTGAGGTAGGCCATAGCAGCTGCAGCACATTAGCAGCCTCAGGAACAATCATGTGGGCGGTCTCTCACCTGTGCACTTAGGTGAGAAACGCCCACACCGCAGATCACCCTGAGATCCGCTACAGCCACCATGCCCACCCACTAAGCCACGAGCGTGGTGATTATTCATTTAACTAAAATTGGCCTCTGCTGAGAGAGTTGTGGACCCATAACACCACATAGGCACTATGCAGTCCAAAAGGTAGCATTCTCCTGGCATCTGCCAAACCCACATTTATCCATCAGATTGTCCGATAGAGAACTCTGAGTCATCGCTCCAAAGAACTAGTTCCCATTTCTCCAGAGTCCAATGGCGGAATGCATTACAGAAACCAGCTGAAGCTTTACACATCATGATCTTAGGCTTATGTGCAACTACTTGGCTATAGAAATCCATTTCATGAAGATCTCCAGGCACAGTTCTAGTGTTAATACTGCTTCCAGAGGCAGTTTGGGAACTCTGTTATGAGGGGTGCAACAGAGGTATAGTGATTTTTATGCCCTATGTGCTTCAGTACTTGGTGGCCCGATTCTGTGTGTTTGCATGGTCTATCACTTCGTGGATGAGCTGTTTTGGCACTTAGACACTCCCACTTCACAACAGTAGCTCTTGCAATTTTTGCAAAGCGGGAATTTCATGTACTGACTTGTAGAAAAAGTGGCATTCTATGACATTGCCATGTTTAAAGTCACAAAGCTCTTCAGTATGACTGACAGATTGCATGGCTATGAGCTGAATTTATGCACCTGTAAACAATGGGTGTGGATGAAATACCTAAACTCAGTAATTTCGAGGGATGTCCACATGATTTTGGCCATATATTGTAACCAGACAATCCATTTACGTTGTCTTAATGAGTATAACAGAAATAAAAAGTAAAGCGCTACTTCTATGCTGAAAGGAAAAGAACACAGGAGACTCCATATTTTGGCCATGTTGCCTTCATCAGATGTAAAAAAAAATATACAAGGGTAAAAAAGTAAAGCAATTAGTAAATTAAACAGTAACCACAATAGTTAGAAGCTGATGCAAAACAACACATTCATGATGGCTTATGGGTAGTTTGAACGCACACAGCAGGGCACTCTACCATTATTCAAGTTGAAGCCAAAGTCAAATGAACATGGACACTCCACTACAGTATTTCACCATTGATGAACAACATGTCTTAGTGAGATTCTTTGGGCAGAGGGAGTGAAACCTGCTTAAATTCCCCAAAAGATGTTGGCTTGTGCAGATCTGTAAGCTGTTAGGGTATCCATCTTGCACAAATTTTATGGTTCCCCAAGTTATCACGTACTATGGCATGTGCAGATCCATTCCTGATATCCAAAAGTGCAGCAACAGTGGACAACGTAATCCATAGGTCTTCCCTGATGAAGGCATTCACCATGTTGATGTGAGCTTGTGTGGGCAATATTGATGGTTGACTAAATCAAGCTTTGTATTTATACTTGATCTTCCCGCTTTAAGCCTTTCTACCCATTCTTAAACTTTCCTTTGAATCCTACTCTTTCCACTTCAGTACTCAGTCAACACCCTTCAGTGAATTTCAGGAGGTTTCACTCCCTTTGCCCAAAGAAATCGCACTACGGTGTGTTGTTCAACAATTGTGCAATCCTGCAGTGGATGTTCACTTGACTTTGGTTTCAGCTAGACTAACAGCAAAACGTTGCCCTGTGCATGTTTGAACTACCCATAAGTCATCATGAACTTGTTGCATTGCATCAGTTTTTATCCGTTGCAGTTACCGTGTAATTTTCAAATTGCCTTTACTTGTGGTGTGCTCCCAACCTCCCCCTCCTCCTCCTTTACTTTTAGATTTTCCCCCACATGTAATATTTATAGAAAGCAATGAACACAACAAGGCCCAAGTTCTTTAAAACTAAATAAATAAACATCCTCAAATAAAAACCCAATGTGCCAACATATTTATCATACGTTGAATGGAAAATGGTGGCTTTTCCAAAAACCATGGTGAACACTTCCCCAGACAATAAACAGAGACCATTGCCATCAATGATTGAAATGTAGTACACTGTTACTGTCCCATACCCTTTCTGTTAAACAGCACCAACAGCGAACAAATTCTTCCAATGAATAAATGTGTAACAATTCTGAGTCCAAAAAAAATAATCTGTTTAATTTGTGAAAAACATTTCAGTCTGACTTAAAATATGGTGTAGCGGCTTCATAATTCACTCTGTTTTTTGACTCCTTCTAGCATTTTCTTCCTGTTAGCCTCGATGCTACCTTTGAACCAAACTGCATCAGTCAGATGTTGCAGTTCGATTAGTCCAGGGGACAAAATCACATTGCACTGCAACTACTGCATCTAAACAATATGATGGCTTTTTGTCTCTTTCTTTGTCCCCTCAGTCTCCTCTCCCAAATCAGAACTTTATTTTTCCAGGGCGTCTCTAACACTTGTGGTGAATAGTGAAAAGCTCACTATGAGAGTATGCTCCTCAACATCATCCTCAACCAGGCATGATCAAAAGAGACACTGTGGAGAAGGAGGAGTGGCTTGATGACTCATAGAACAGCAACACATGGTCAGAAGGTGTGTAATTGGAGGAGGTGGGGCTAGTTTTGTCCACCAAAAAGAATTAGCTGTCCTGCAGGAAGGTCATGCTGATGTCCAAGCTAAGAAGTGAAAAGAGCCATGCTGCACGCCTTCTCTGTAGAACACTGCTTGATGAAAGGAGAATGTGCTTTATGGAAATCAGCGCAATCCTACCTTAGAGTGCTAATTATATTTTAATTTGAAAACTGCCATTACCCTGCCTCTTTAAGTAGCAGCCAATTTAGAAGACAATTTGTACATATTTATAATTACTCTCTTGTAATTGTGCAAAGTATTTACATTAAAATAGCATACTGTGGGTTTTGCAATTAACACTTTGAGAGAAGCGCACAGATAGGTTTTGAAAACCCAAATACGGTAGACTGAACTTGCTTTGAAAGAAAAGCTCTCCCAGATTGGAGACATGCATTAAAGATAAGGCAATTGAGCGAATAATGGTCTCAAAAGTACTTGATTACCAATCAACTGATTGCTTGAGATGGAGCTGAAAATGAGACCCCCTATACCCACCCTCTTGCATCTGGCACCTTAGTAAATCTTCACAAATAACTTTAAGCACACCAGTAGCATTCTGGACTTTGAGACTGCTGGCTATGTAGGGTTATCTTTTACACAATTATAATATTCAAGACCAGTGGGTTATACCTTGGTAGTGCACTCAGTGTAACTTTAGTGGAATCTGAGATTTCAGTCCTGAAATCAGACAGTAGCTTACAGATACATGCAAAGGTAGGTTCAGACACAGTCCACATCCTGAAAACATCCACCCAGCTTCTGAATCACTTATACACTTCAGTATTGTGGTGTCTACTCTTCTAACAGTAGGCACAAGGAGGTGGGATCCAAACCTGGACTGGTTGGCACTACAGTACATGGCAAGGAGCACTTAAAAACTACAAACACTGGGCCAGCTTAGAGTTTCCAATTACCCCAGCATATGGCGTCTATAAAAAGTATTCACACCTTTTTGAAGTTTTTAACATTTTATTGTAATACAAAATTAAATTACAGTGGATTTAATTTGTCTTTTTTGACACTGACCAACAGAAAAGCATTCTAAGTGAAAAGAAATCTTAGAATGGTGTCCTAAATTCTTCCAAATATAAAACACAATATAATTAATTGAATAAGTATTAACCCCATTCACGTATTAACCCCTGGGGAATACGGTTTTTTCCTATTCACCTGTGCAAAACTGCTCAAACTCTGTCAAGTTGTATTGAGATCAAGAGTGAGCAGCCATTTTCAAGTCCACCCACAAATCCTTAATTGGATTGGGATCCAGATCTGCCACAGCCACTACAAGACATTAACATTGTCGTTTTTAAGCTAACAGTGTATAGCTTAGGCTTGGAGTTTATTGTCTTCCTGAAAAACAAACCTCTCACAAGACATTGGTTTCTTGTAGACTTTATCAGATTTTTCTTCAGGATTTACCAGCAATTTGGCTGCATTCCTTTTACACTCCACAAGCCTTCCAAGGCATAGACACATCTCCATAGCATGATACTGTCACCACTAGGTGGGAATGATGTCTTTTTGATAATGCGTACTACTTGGCATATACCAAAAATTGTGTTTAGTCTGATGGCCAAAAAGTCCCATCAAACAATAGAACCTTCTTCCAGGTGACTTCTGAATCTCCCATGTGCCTTTTGAGAAACATTTCATTTAATTGTGTCTTTCTCTTTGCTACTCTCCCATAAAACTGCAACTGGTGAAACCCCCAAGGGTACCACTTATTTTATGCACAGTTTCTCCAACCACTGCAGCTTCTGACTCCTTTAGAGTTATAGGTCTCTTGGTGGCCTCCATCATTAGTCATCTTCTTGTATAATCACTCAGGTTTGTGGACAGCCTGCTCTAAGTTGATTTACAGCTTTTCCGTACTCCATTTCTTAATGGTTGATTTAACTGGACTCCAAAGGATATTCATTGACTTGGACATGTGTGTGCATACCCTTACTTGTGCTTTACAATCACCTTTTCACAGAGTTGCTTCATTGTGTAGGTTAGGTCACCATACTGACTCAACACAAGTTGGACCTTCCACATACATTTATACCACAATCAGTTGAAACCACAAACAGCTGATCTCCATTGAACTAATTCTGTGACTTCTAAAACCATTTGGCTGCACCAGTGATAATTGAGGTGTGTCATATTAAAGGAAGTGAATGCTTATCTGTTCAATTCTGTTGTGCTTTATCAGTCATATATCAATGTCATATAATAATAAAATATTAAAACCTTCAAAACCACGCAGGTGGGGTAGTGGTAGAGGTGCTGCTTTGCAGTAAGGAGATTGTACATTTGCTTCTAGGGACCTCCCTGTGTGGAGAACACTTTGAATAGTGAGAAAAGCGCTACGTAAATGTAAAGAATTATTAATTATTATTAAGGGGGAATACTTTTTTGTAGGCATAGTTTATAGTTTGTTATAGTTCCTTAAACTATGGGTTGGATTGTGAGTTGCTGCCATTTGTATCATGTAGGTTTGTGACTCACAGTTGTATTCAGATGGAAAGGTCACGTATGGTTTGTGGAGTATCTTCTGATCGGTCACGGTGGCAGTTTAAGCAATTAACATTACCCTGCTATGACTGTTGGAAGTGATTTTCAAAGGGGACCCCAAAATCTAATGGTCGTCATGGATTGGGCATTGAATACATTAAGAAGGGCATGATTGTGTTATGAGAAAAAAAGTGTAAGAAACATTGTGAGAGATAAATCAGTGTATCAAGATAAAACATCCAGAAATATGTAAAAAAATGTAAAAAGACTCCACTGATGTAACCAGGCTTTAAACCCAGGACGTCTGAGGTAGCAGTAGAAACTACTTTGACAGCTTGCCATACTGGCTCTACACATAAATATAAATATCATGATGGAATACACAGGGTTTAATTAGCTAGCTTTTTGGTTGATTACATTATAATATTCCCATTTATGGATTATATATATGGCACCACTTTAGACTGGAAGGTCTGGAAGGAGGAAGTGTGGCCTACAGGCTATAATGATGGATTGTAAAGCAAAAGGGTAGTGGATAAATATCCACCACTGACACATTGTGTGACCTTGAGCAATTCACTTATGGTTTATTTATACTTCTTGCATCTGCTCTCCATGCACAAAGTTGAGTAATCAATACAAACTGTAATAATGCATGATTTAAATGTAGTTTTTTTCATGCTGATCGTTTATGATTGATCAAGAATATTACATGTAGTCATTAAACCCATTTTGGATCTGGCTGTTATGCTTTTCAGTGTGTTTCTAAATCTTAGAACATGTAACATCACTCAAATCTCCTCTTTTTCATAAACTATGGTGCTGTGAGTCTTAGCATGTTTTCACAAATTAAATAAAAATCTTTAAATTGTAATAACCAAGGTTTCATGTCAGAAAACTCTGCATCTAATACGTTCACGATCTAAACAAGACGTTGCTACTGCGCCTTCAGTCTATTCAAAATGCTGCTGCTATGCTGTTAACCCACTCCAGGTAAGTGGTCTCACATTACTTTGATATTCTCTTTGTTGGCTCTCAGTGAAATTTAGAATCCATATTAAAATTTTAGTAGTCACCTATAAAGTTCTGCATGTGAACTATCAATGCTTTATGTATGCAGATATATGCAGTATTTGCCTTTGCCTACACCTATTCAGGGCACTCCCCCTAATATAAATCTATTGTCACCAATGTTGGATTCTTTGTTACTGCTAACAGTACAACAGCAGCATCAATTGATTTTTTCATAGCTCTAAATCACACAAGGAATGCCTCAATGGGCTGTTTTTTGACAGGCCCCTCAACCTCAACCCCCTAACAAGATAAGAAAAAAATCCCCCCAAAAAAAACTTTTGTAGGGATAAAACAGAAGAAATCTTGAGAAGGGCAATTCAGAAAGAGACCCTCTTCCAATTAGGTTGGGTGTGCAATGGGTATGAAAAAATAGGACAGATACAACACACACAAAACAGATCACAAGTAATCCTCTTGACAGAGCTAGATGGCCCATCTATTATTGCCACCTCAGAAATACAATACAATAGTAGAAGCAATTTTGCTCTTGAACAAGCACTCTTTACCAAGTGCAATGACAACTCTCAAGGCAAAGTGCAAGAACAGATTATACCACTCAGCAAATACAGAACTATCAAATATAAGGATAAAGATTTGTTAGATATTTTAAATACAAAGTACAAAATAATTAGCATAAATAGAAAACAACAATATCTGTCCATCAGTTAATTGCATAACCACGGCCAGATTGTAGAAAAGGAGTCAAACAAGCCAGACACAGTCAGAGCCCTGGAGACCTCGGCCAACTAGCCGCCTCCTCCTTACTGGCCATTCTACATCTGAGTTAGTGCTGGGCTGGCCAATCTGATGAAAGGAGATGACTTTTTCATAGACATGGAAACAACTTGGCAGTGAAGAAATGGTACCATGTGCCACAAGAGGATAGCGAGAAGAGAAACAGAATAGACAAGGGTTAGTAACAGTTTGTAAATAACTGTAACAGTAGTCACACAGTACATCTCTGTATAATAGTAAACCTATTAATCAAAGTAAATGCTTAACTACAGCAGACTATTGACACTAATATGATTAAATGTTGTATGATATCCCTAGACAAGGGATTCTCGATCTTTTTTCTTGGCATACCCCCATCAGGAATTGGAGGTTTTGAAATACCACAATTTATTCATCTTAAATTATTTTATACTGAATTCATAATAGGCACAAAAAACTAAAAGTGATGTTTCTTCAATCCCTCATCCCAAATACTGCATTTTGGGATTTTAACAAGTGATTAACTGATTGTTTTTCAGTGGGTGAGTCTTTTCATTTTTCTTATGTAAGGCAAATGCTTTATAGTGTTTTTTAATGTAAGAACAGTAGTATGGTTTGATAAGGAAAAAAAAGAAAACCTAAAATTTCCTAATTTTCCATTTGCAAAAATTGTACAATTACATATGCATTCAGATCAAAAGACTTATTCGTAAGATACAGAAAGAAAACAAAAACAGCAAACTAACTCAATCATAGTCAAAGGCTACACAGTTGCCCCTATTCCTGCGTTGTTCCTGCATATTCCACACCAACAGGGGACAGACAGCCTGTATGTATGACCAAACCCTACACTACTGTAACCTCTCAATTACAACAAAATTTAGGTATTGTAGAAACATAAAAATGTAAAGTAAAGAAAGCAGAGCTGTTTGTGGCATTTGGCATTGGTGTGAACAAGGACAGCCATGAAATGAAGAAAAGCAGAAGACACTATTAGCTCTAAATAAAATAACTCTGTTAGGACAAAAGGCTCTGCTACTCTTGCCTAAGAGTGAGACTCATATAATCTTCAACTCTTATTTAGAAATCAATTGATTTACTATGGCACCTTTACTTGTGGTGATTGCAACCTTGTGAATCTTCTCCCCAGGAACAAACAGCGTCTTACAAATGCATTATATTAGGAATGAGTACGATCAAGACTATATTTATTATCATACACCACACATCATAATGGCAAAAAAAAAATAATAGTTTGGGATTCTACATCATAGTATATGTTGTGATCCAACGACTTTAACAGGCTGTCCACTAATCAACTGATCTTAGCTTTGTCAGACATTGCAGATTGTAGCATTTGATATGCTGGTCCTGTTTAAATAAGTAATAAGCGTAATGGACACCAGACAAAGTGCTTGTATAGCAGAGATGTGAGGAGTAGCACAGTAACAACTTTGGGTGTGTCTGCAGTATATCTAAGGAGAAAACAGTAGTGATATTTATGTAAGCATCACTCCAGAGATATCCCATCAGCTAAATTATTTAAGGTTTGTCAAGCTCACATATCAAACATTATGCTATGCTACTTTATTCATTTATTTGTGTGATTTTAACTTTTGACATGTTCTTTTTATTATGGCCAAATTGGACCAAAAAATGGCCAGACCAAATGATCAAGAACAAAAGGTTCAGAATATGAATAATTAAAATAACGAGCAGAAAGCAAAAGAATTGACATTTTTACAAGCAGGGGTCAGAGCCAGAAGATCAAATAAGTCAATGAAGTAAAAACCAAAAAAAGTCATAAAAACAAGGATAAGAAGTCAAAGTCTTCAATTAAAACAGTGTTTCCCAAACAAAAAGCCCTTGCTTTGTCATCTGTTATGAGGAAATGACAAGACATTGTGATGATGCAACATCCTGTCATAAAATTGGCAACGGCCCTGAAATCATAAACAAGATGGCAGTGAATGAATCCAAATGACAAAATGGTGCTGAACGTATAAAACAAAACGGTTGTGGAATGATGTTGCCAAAATACTGTAGTATGAAATTTTCAAGATAACTTTAAAAATTAAATATTCTGTACAATTTTTATGAAAAAAATAAATATACATAATTAAAAAGAAAAGATAAAACTTTTCATATGAAGGAATGCCAGTTGATTGGTAATTAAAAATACATGCAGCACATTTCGTAAATCTCCTAATTTCATCATTTTCACCATGGATATACTGTGTACAATACATACTGCTTCTACTTTTTTATCACTAACCCTAGAAGTATTTTAACAATAGCACTTTGTAATCTGAGAATACTTAATACTTTGAATATCATTGAATCTGTCTTGGCACGATGTATGATATAACTCGTACCTCAGTATACAGCCACTGTAGACATAGCCAGCTTGCTGTCGAGTCTCAGTTATCTAATACAGTGCTGCCATCTACTGATTTTTTTAGATGCAGCAGGTTGTGGAAAACAGTGCTATAAACAGGTAGTCCATAGTTATGACATAGCGAAAAAGATTTAAAGTCGCTGATGTTTTGAAAAAACTACAATTTTTTAAGATGAATATTTTGATTATAATGACAGTGATCAAGGTAATGACAATCATTTGGGTGATGTGAAACCTGTAGGCTCTGGCTCTGAAGAGGATGGCTGCCCCAAAGGCGTTCCTTCATCACAAGGCGTCCAACTCGTTTGGACCGTCAGCACAGCACTATATGGACATTGTGTTGCCCACTTAGCATAACAAGTCACCAACTACCAAATGTGTTGTGTGCAATAAGAGGGGACTGCGCAAAGAAATGTGTTAGATTTACAGCATACGTGCTTCAAAGTCTGCACTGTGTATGAAGTTAGGCTTCTAGCACTCTCATTCATATTGATACTTTTATTCATGTTACTGGTGAAAATTAAGTAATTAACAGTTTCTTTACATTTTTAACTGTTGATAATAAAACTTGCTGCTTCCTAATACATCTCTTCACATTTTTTGTTTCTTGATAGAGTTCATTATTTATCATATATGCATCCTGGAAATTATATTTTTTTATATTTCACTTACCCCATATAGTATAGCCAAGTTTTGGCTGAGAAAATTTTTTTAAAGTCATATTTTTTTCAAACTTCAGGGAGCTGTGCAAGCAGCAGTCTTTTACAGAAGCTCTGTATTTCTCACTCTTTTTCTTTTTGTTTCTGAACTTGTTTTACTAGTTATTAGTCTTATTTAACATTAGATTTGATCTGGCTTTTGGCTTGTCACTGATAGTAGCCTCTAGAAATCAAATAAATGAATTTTAAATTTACAGATGAACTGCAATGCATGCAAACCCAGGTGCTGGCTTGGCTTGTCTTGACTGCACTGCAGACGGGTTGCAAAGTTGGATGGAGTTACGACGCGCTTCCAGCATCACCTGGAAATTTAAGAGACACTGTGAAAACAAAAAAGGGGTGAATTAAACAATCCAATAATCAGCTAGTTGTGCCACGGGCACCTAATTAGCTCAGTTTTACTTTGCTGCAGGAGCTGTTTACCCACAGACAGAGATGTCAACATCGAATGAGAGTAAAAGAAAGGCAAAAATGTTTAAGAACTAGTCTGTCATCCTTTGTAATAGACAATGTTCGATTGCTGTCAAATAAGATGGATGAACAGGGTGAACAGCACAGGGGCATTTTGTGTTTATGGAGAGCTGTCTTAAACTTGATATACCTGACACTGGTTTAATGCTGGACAGAGCATTAAACAACAAACTAAGGTCAAATGGGGATCCTGATCCTCCCTCACTCATTGGTTAAGAGGCCTGTCTTCAATTCAAAAAGTGACTCCCATAAGGCTTTTACCAGTTTATGATGAAGTGCTCTGCATGTATTTTTAAATAATTTCTGTTTATAATTTGCTCTGTTTAATCTGAAAGTAACTATTGTCACAAACTCGACAAAGAGTCATAGCAAAGTTAGGGGCAATTACCCACATATTATTTCCCGGCTGCAAAATTGAATAAACTGATGTGCTGCATAGAGTGAGTCCACCTACTTTTTTAATGCAGTTGATATCTTTGAATTGCCAGCTGTCAACAGGGTTTGTGAACAACTGTGAAGATGGTTTTAAACGGCCCAACATTATCAAATACTAGACAATAAAACAGTCTGAGTGAGAAATGTTAAAAGACATTAAGCAAATACAAGTTATTACCAGAACCATGATGCTAAAACCATAACTCAAGTTGATAAATAGAATGTTATGAGTCATTAACCAGAGTTAATTCATAAACCAAAGTTTATTCAAAGGGTTTTGCCAATGTGTGGGTCGATCTTCGAGTGCCACTTCAGTATAAGAGAAGGAGGTGCATGCCTTATGCATGCATAATAACTAGCCATGTACAGATAAAAAAACAAACTTTGAAGGATCTTGATACCCCCAAACACAGGAGAATCTATGAAATATTAATAATAACAAAAGGTTTATTACTATTTACAACATGTTTCTTTCTTCTTTGATCTAATGGAGGCATGGTGTTATAGTGGTCGGCACTGCTTGCCGCACAGTTCAGGTCACCTTTTTGGCCACAATAATTGGTCCAGTATAGTTGGCAGATGTTTCCCTAACCCTCAGGGACACTTTAAAGATGACCGCACCATTATCATCCAGTCAAATCTAGCTCAGTTGGTTCTTCCCCATTGACTTTAACGCAATTTGACAAGTTCAGCAAATATTGCAACATCTCTGTGATTTTGGGGAACTCATGGTAAAGTGAACTCAGCTTCAATTGTCAAAGTTCATTCAATGGTTCACAGTTCACAATTACCATTAATGATATATAGACAATATAATATAGACGAGCATGCACAACTTTATGGAAATGGCAGCTTCAGAAATCCAAGAAAATTCAGTTATTTCTTTAATGAAATACCCTTCATAAATCGTTCACTTGAAGAATAAAAGAAGAGAAAGCAGCTTAGACTGGACAAACCTGACTTAAGAATTCAGCAGCAGTTAAGTGATCAAGGATGAGCTTAACACACTGACTTTTTCCACTCTTATTTTAACAAATGGAGATTTTGCTTTCTTTTTGCTGTTTCAAAGTGTCGAAGCATTGTGGACAATGACCAAAAACATTTTTCTGAAAAATGCAAGCAGCATGAAAGTAGCCACAGTCATCTACAGCAGTGTTTTTCAACCAGTGTGATGCAGCACAGTGATGCGCTGTGAGAGTTACCCAGGTGTGCTTTGGAAGTAATAGTGTAGTATACTTGAGTCTGAGCCTGAGAGGGACAAGCTCCACTGGTGGTCGAGACCTGCCTGTTGCAGATAGATCTACCTGGTGTGGACTATGCCCAGCAGTTTATCCCGGCCAAGACCCTCAAGCCACCAGATGGAGCCCTCCCTTCAATGTGAAGATGCCCCGAATTCCAGCAGGGCATCATGGACTTTGGAGTTGTAATACACAGCCCTGCTGGATAATGTTGGGGCCGCCATGGGACGCTGCAGGGAAGCACAGAGACATTTGGTGTTCCTATAGCCCAGAACTACTTGCAGGTCATGAGGATGGAAGGAATAAAGTGCTTCCGGGCTGAAGAAGAAAGAAGAGTTTTGATTTGACCCGGAAGTGCTAGGAAGTCACATGGACTGCAGGTTAAGGAGCACTTCCAGGTCGTGAACTATAAAAGGACTGTGGGAACTCCCAGACGGGGAGCTGAGCTGGGTGGTAGGCGGGCAACGCGTCTGGGAGAGGAGGATTGTGATTTATTGATTTAGTATTGTTTATTTGTGAGTATAGTGTGGAGTGAAGGGTGCTTAGTGCACATAATTATTATAATAAAGAATTATTGCACTTTTACCTGGTGTTTGGTGTGGTACCTGAGGGTTCAAGGGAGTGAAAGTGCCCCCTACTGCTACACTGGTAAAGCTGGCATAAAAGCAACTTGGTGATCACTGTATTGCAGACGCAGCACTTAGAGAACTTCAGACGTGTCTTCAGGCTGCTAGAGTCCATTTGCCCTGGTTGTGTGGTCCCCAGCGAGTCTCCCAGCAGTAGTGGATAGTGGGCATATGAGTTACCTCTGAGGCAGAAAGGGGCAGGCAAAAGGGTGAAGCAGCTTGGAGATGCCACCAAAGCACTAACTAAGTGCTGTGACTGTGAACGCTAATGACAGAGCAGCTTTATTACTGGCTTCTTTGGTAGTCCCACCACTTTGGGCAGTTGAGCAAGTGTATGAGACATAATGAGTTTGTGGTTAGTAAGATAGTGGTGTGCCTTGGGATGATTTTGGTTACAATAAGTGTGCCATAAGAAAAAAAGTTTGGAAAACACTAATCTAGACAATAGTATGAGACTAATCTTTTTTGGTAGGCTTAGTGAAATGGCTAAATTTAATCTGAAAGTAACTGATAAATTTTCAGGTCTGAAAGAAACAAGAGAAAATTTAGGTTCAAGGAAATATAGGCATCTTGAGTGTAAAGGCAGAAAAAGATTTTGGTTGGACTTGTCCTGTGGGTGTAGTACAACACAGGTGCGGGGGCTAGTTATGTTTTAAGATGTAGAGGTTTGTGGATCTTACAATGTGAATTTGTGCCCAGGTGACGTAAGCCTGGCAAACTTGCATAGGACTGGGCAGACTGGCAGCAAGTGCTGAATAAAATTATGTTGGGAATGACTCTGTGGGTGTAGTAAATGATAAACTGGGATGCAAAACATCAGAAGAATCAGAGGACAAATGATTGTATGATGTTGATTAATGGAGTACAGTCGAAATGTTCAAGGACTAGGCACTCTATGGGCAAAGGCAGAATAAGATTTAGACTGGATTTAGCTATGGATGTGTTATTGGACAGATGGACATTTACATTATTGTAAGATTATGGAGGTGGATGTGTGGACATTATGGTATGGGTTTTGGCAAAATGGGAAACTGGGGAAGTTGGCAGAGGATTGGGCAATTTAGAGACAGGTGAAGATTAAATTTAGGAGGTAGATGAACTTGTTGCTTTCCACATCGGAAGAATAAGTAGACTGTGGATGTCACAGAATAAAGTTTTGGAGCACAGTAGAAATGAGAAAGCTGGCATCAGATTGGGCAGCATGGTGGAAAGAGCATAATACATTTCAGCCTGGATTTGTCCTACGGGTCAGGTACTGGACAGGCCAAGATGTGCATTGCCATTATGATGACCATGAGAGTATGTGGAATGACTCAATAGACAGATAGATGAATAGATAGATATGAAAGGCAATATATAATAAATAGATGTGAAAGGCACTATATAATAGATGCATAGCATGGTGTCATTTTCCGTATATGTGCCAGAAAGCAGAGGATTTTAGTCAATAAAAAAATAGTGAAGCAAAGCAAAAAAAAAATTTAAATAATATGGTCTTAACCACTCGAACACTGGCAAACATGAGATTGGTAAGCTTTGAAAATATTGCTAATTCACAGGCAAGCTGACAAAAGCTCTTATTGATTGGGTAGGCCTGTTAGGTTAGGTTAGGTTTGGGTGGACTTTATTATTCCCAGAAGAAAATTTTCTGGCAGCCGGAAAGTACAAAACAGAAGACATTGTTAAACAGATTCAAGAAAATAAGCCAAAGCACAACAGATGACAACTAGTGTTATTATACGAACACACACATTCACAACTAGTACAAAGAATTTTTATCTTTAACAGTACACAAAAAAAAAAAAAATTCAGAATGTGGCATTTAGCCAAATCCATACAAGGAACAGAATTCAAAATGTTTATAGGTCTGTATATAAAAGAGTTCTTAATCTGTTGCTCTTTATCCTCTGTATTGTTTATTATATAACACAATCAGTACACCAGTGTCTCTGTGTCTCTCCCATCTTGTTGAACTTTACACTATCAATAGGCACATATTATTCAAAGAGAAAGCATATATAAACTGCTCAAAATAATTAAAGGAACACTTTGAAAACACATCAGATCTCAATGGGAAAAAGAAATCCTCCTGGATATCTATACTGATATAGACTGGGTAATGTGTTAGGAACAAAAGGATGCCACATCGTTTGATGGAAATGAAAATGATCAACCTACAGAGCCCGGAATTCAAAGACGCCCCAAAAATCAGAGTGAAAAAATTATGTGGCAAGCTAGTCCATTTTGCCAAAATTTAATTGCAGCAACTCAAAAATGTACGCAGCACTTTGTATGGCCCCTGTGTTCTTGTATACATGCCTGACATCAGTGCATGCTTCTAATGAGATGACAGATGGTGTTGTGGGGGATCTCCTCCCAGATCTGGACCAGGGCATCACTGAGCTCCTGGACAGTCTGAGGTGCAACCTGGTGGCATTGGATGGATCAAAACATAATGTCCCAGAGGTGTTCTATTGGATTTAGGTCAGGAAAGTGTGGTGGCCAGTCAATGGTATCAATTCCTTCATCCTCCGGAAGTGCCTACATACTCTCACCACATGAGGCCAGGAATTGTTGTGCACCAGGAGCCACTGTACCAGCATAGGGTCTGACAATTGGTCCAAGGATTTCATCCTGATACCTAATGGCAGCCAAGGTGCCTTTGTCAAGCCTGTAGCGGTCTGTGTGACCTTCCATGGATATGCCTCCCCAGACAATCATTAACCCAGCACCAAACTGCTCATGTTGAATGATGTTACAGGCAGCATAATGTTCTCCATGGCTTCTCCAGACCCTTTCACTTCTGTCACGTGCTCAGGGTGAACCTGCTCTCATCTGTAAAAAGCACAGGGCACCAGTGGTGCATCTGCCAATTCTGGTATTCTATGGCGAATGCCAATCGAGCTGCATGCTGCTGGGCAGTGAGCTCAGGGCTCTGGTTGTTTGGTCAGAGACATTCACACCAGTGGCCTGCTGGAGGTCATTTTGTAGGGCTCTGGCAGTGCTCATCCTGTTCCTCCTTGCCCAAAGGAGCAGATACTGGTCCTGCTGATGGGTTATGGACCTTCTATGGCCCTCTCCAGCTCTCCTAGAGTAACTGCTTGTCTCCTAGAATCTCCTCCATGCCCTTGAGACTGTGCAGGGAGACACAGCAAACCTTCTGGCAATGACACGTATTGATGTGCCATCCTGGAGAAGTTGGACTACCTGTGCAACCTCTGTAGGGTCCAGGTATCGCCTCATGCTACCAGTAGTGACACTGACTGTAGCCAAATGCAAAACTAGTGAAGAAACAGTCAGAAAAGATGAGGAGGGAAAAATGTCAGTGGCCTCCACCTGTTAAACCATTCCTGTTTTGGGGGTGATCTCATTGTTGCCCCTCTAGTGCATCTGTTGTTAATTTCATTAACACCACAGCAGCTGAAACTGATTAACAACCCCCTCTGCTACTTAACTGACCAGATTAATATCCCATAAGTTTCATTGATTTTATGCTATACTTTGATTAAAAAGTGTTCCTTTAATTCTTTTGAGCAGTATATTTTGTAATTAGCTATATCACATTCACTAAAAATTATGGTAAAGACTGAGTTGATGTACCTATTGCACAGACGTCCCCTCCATACTTGGGTACATATTAAAGAGATGTAATTGAAAAAATCAGTATGCAGGTCTGGAGGAACCGTTGTATTTTAGGACACATGAAGCTTAAATTGGATATTGAAGACTGTTTTGCTTCTGTAAATAAAATTGCTTATGAGCTTTTTGATCATTCCTGTACATCACAATGAACACAAATAATACCTCAGCTAATGTTTTATCATAACAGCTCCTATTTACACGCTACAGTTCATATTCCTCAGTCTCCCTTAAGCTAGACTTAAATTCTCTCTGTCAATATTATACTTAAAGATGAAAAATAGTTGTCTTTCAATGTACAACTCAAAACCTATTTTTCTTAATATTGTAGGGCTGGTGCTGAATGTCAATGGATCCTTGCTCTTTTAGGTAACTCACTGATGTCAGAAGAACTGCTGGTTCTAAAGCTGCTTGTTTACATGATTGCATTCCAGCTCATTCATTTGGTGTCTCATTTCCAGGGTGATACAACTTGTCAGCGCTGAACAATATAAATAAAGTCAACCTCAATCCAATCCTGAAGCACAATGAGATATCATAATGCTGTAAAATAACACACATTTCTAATACAGATCTGAATGTTATAATGGCTGAGTGAAAATAATGTGCATATGTAGTGCATTCCAAATGAAGAATGCACATTCTCGAGTTCAAAGATTATGTGAGATAAAATGTTTAACCGTCAAGACGTTTTTAACATTTGCATAAAATGTGCTTAGAAACATGAGCGTAATGGAACTAGCAAAATTCTGGTTAAGTCAGTAACTGTAATGTGATTACGAAAATTTAAAGTGTGACACAACGTTACTTGGAAATGTAATTAGATTACAGTAATATCTTACTTTTTGCTGCAATATCAACAACTTTTCTTGCCAGTTCATATATTGGCATCTTCTAGAAGCCAAGTTGTATTTCTGAAACAAAAAAATCTATATATTATTCCTGGGCCTTCAGAACACAGTAGTACTGTACAAGCAGGTCACTTCTGCATTCTCCTCTTATTTATTTATTATAGTCCACTACTGCTTATGGCATAGGGACGGGCTTTTTCTACCAGGTGCCATGATGCGATTTCACCATCCTGGAAACGGGACAAACTTTAGCCAGAATTAATAGTGGAGCATACAAAGATCCTCCTGGTGTCCCACCTTGTTATACACATGAGAGATCTTTTCCTTAACCAACAAATGGTTACCATTTTCAGATTCTTTTGTGAGATGGTTTGTAAGAAATTGGAGCATGTGCTATAAGGAAATTACATCAGCTTCAGCAATACACTAAAAATTCCTTTAATCTTGCAAAAACTGTTTTACGTCCAGATAAGATACACTTTCTTCCCAAGATCACAGCTGTTGAAAGTCTCTCAGCAGTCAATCAAGTGGACAGTCAACCAGTTTTATGTTTTCATAGTTCATTAAAATTAATTTAAGAATTTTCTACAATGTGTAAAATCTTCAATGGTATGGTTTGGTCTTCAATTAATGCTAATGTTATTGTGAATTTTTTTTGGCTATTTCCAGAAGGACATGTTTCTTTTATTATATGTGTGAAAAGTATTTCTATAATTATGTATATTAATGAAGCAGATCCCAGGTATGCTTTCTCAGGGTAAAGCTGTGGGTTAATATAAGGTGTGAAGTACTGGGGGGGTATTTTTCGTACGTCGCTTAAATCATCCGAGATCAGATGCCTCATCTTGGATGAGTTAATGCCGGTGAAACTCATCCAGGATAAGTTGGTTATTGAAACGCAGTGGTGTAGTAGATTAGTTTAGCTGGATCTAATCATCCGAAATGAATGAGTGAAAAGCCCATGTACTGTATATTAAGACTAGAAAACATGATCAGCAAGTCTTTGATAGGCCGCAACAAAATGACAAAAGAACGGGCGCCTTTTTTTCACACAAGCTGGGTGTGTTCCTCGAAGGATTTCAAGATTTAATATGCACAAGGGGAAACACTGCAGAAACAGCCCAAACCAGAAAAGACAGCTGGCAAAAGTGGCCCAACAAATTAAACACTTGTACATTGTACTTACTGTACTTAGTGTTTCATTTCCTATGTGTCAGATTAATTATTATTTAATATGTCACAATTCCAGATCAAATGTGAGCACAAGAGAACATGGGAACAGGTTAAACTGAAGTACAAGAATATACTGTACTTCAAACTGGTAAATACTGGTATATAACTATTTAAGGAATTGTTAACATAAAGAATCATATATAATATAAAAAACATAAATTTTAAAGCTAATAAAAGAAGGCAGACAAGCAATAAACAGGTGGAGGTCCACGCGGTCCAGACCTAACCCCTGCAGGAGAGTTGGCTCTCCAGCAAAATGCCCATTGCCCTGTTTCTGAGGGCATTCCAGGGGGAAGCTCCTCCTCAGAACCAGTGGCAGGATGCAGTGGTCACTTTATTTCAGGTAAAGGATAGTCACTGCATATATTTGCCCTCAATGTGTGCCATAGGTATGATTCATATAGCCTTCTTTTTTGTTGGGTCAGTTGCAGGGAATGTCATATCCCTAGATCCTGTGTCTGACCAATGAGATATTGACGTAGGTCAAATATTTGATGAAGACACTGTCTGATTATTCATCAAGAGGAGAGGTAAATTTTCCAAATAATATTTGATCAAACTCCACTCTGATCAGTCCCATGTGCCCCAATCACATTTGGAAATCCTGGGTAATGAGAATGTTAGGCTGGTTGTGAAATTCTTTATGGAACTGTGGGTGTTTTTGCCTGGGTATTACCTACCTGCAATGGCATGAAATGCCTCTTTTGTCTGCACACGCAGGTGTCCAGGAAGCACTATGCAAACCTGAAGGAAATATTTCAGAGCCAAACAGACTTTACGAAACTGCACTTTTAGATAGATTTTCCGCATCGCCTACAGTATGTAAAAAAAAGTGCCGCTTGCAAAAAACCTTAAAGCAATGCATACTGTCTGTGTGGTTGTGAGAGCCCAACTTCGCCTAGTATGACTTCGAATATAAGGTGCTAATAAATCTTTGAGGTACAATATTCCCAGCTAAAGCTGTATCTTTCGAAAAGAATTTCCTCCGGGAGCAACAAAGGATCTTATCCAAAACCCTCGTTATATGAAATTCTCTTCTTATAATTTGCGCACCGATATCAATTGGTTGCTCATTTATGAACGGCGAAGCCATGATTGAATGAATTCCATGCACGGACAGTGATTAAGTGTGTGGGCTAATCCTTGTTTACATAGAACAAACCTGCTCTGAGCAGGAATGAGGATTTGGATGTGCTGCTATGACAACACATCCAGCAAGAGTTTTGAAAAACCGAGAGATTCAGGATCATGCCAAATCGTCAACAAGTAATCCATGTATGAAAAATATCCCCCTGGGGCCTCATGCATAATGCCATGCATAGAATTCGCACTATAACATGACGTAAGCACAAGAGCCGAAATGTGCTTACGCACAGAAAAATCCATATGCAGGAATCTGTGCGTACTCCAACTTCCGCGTTCTTCCGCTCCATAAATCCCGGTCAGTGTGAAAAGTAATGCCCGCACACACGCATGCTGTCCCGCTAAAACCCCTCCCAGAATTACGCCTCTTTGACTATGCAAATCAATATAAATAGCCCTTAAGCTCAGCGTTCTATGAAAAGACAATGGGAAAAGCACGGGGGAAAATGTAAGAATTTCAGTGAACACCAAGTGAAGGCAAAGGAAAAACATACTATTAGTTGATTTAAACAGTGGAATAAACAACAAAAGGAAGTTGATCGAGTGACATAGCATGTCGGAGAAACTCGAAAGCTCAAGTTCACAAAGTCACACAGTGCCAAAATAAAAAACAAGTCACATATCAAAGTCGCCATGAAAAGGTGAGTTGTAGCCCACCGTCTGAGCTTATTAGGGTTGTCACGCACGTGCGAGTAGGGGGCCGCGGACGGACCTAAACAGTATCGTAAACTCATATGCCAGAAGGGAATGGCGGGGTACTAACCTTTCTCTCTTTGTTTCCTGCAGAAAGAAAGACGCACCGCCGCCATGAATCAGCCTGCATCAATACCCACACACTGCTACTTCCGCCCTTCCTTTGTCAACTCCTGATGGCGTCAGCAATCCCACCTTCCATCTCGGCTCCTACCCAGCATACCTCTCTATTTCTGGTCCCTCCTCATAAATGTTCCTCCTCCGCCATGTTTTAATGTCACCTGTGTGGTGCATATCTGTACTGACTTTGACCGCAATTTATTGGCTTATTTCTACTGTTTTACAGTATACGGGGCCGGAAACCCCAAACCTTCATGTTCGTTTTGTCTTTCTTTTACTGTGGCGTAGCCGGCAGGATTGAAAACGTCCCAAAATGTCAGAAGGACAGGACCTCAATAGCGTACTGCAAGGGATGGCGTCACAAATCCCGCAACAAAGCGGGAACTTGAAGAGACCAAAGCAAGGTTGGCCGCTGCAGACGGTAAGACCGGATCCTCCCCTACCTCCACCTCATCCGATCGTCCCACTAACCGAAGCAGACGATATAGAGTCCTATCTGGGCATATTTGAGAGGACGGCCACCCGGAACCAGTGGCAGCGGACCGAATGGGCGTTCATCTTGGCACTGTATCTGAAGGGTGCCTCGCAGCAAGCCTATTATGACCTCCCCGAGTAGGAGGCTGCGAATTATGACCTCCTGAAAGCTGAGATCCTATGGCGCTACAACATTACATCGGACCAGCAGGTCAGCGAGTGACGTAACTGGCAGTTTGACCCCGATCGGTCAGCCCGAGCACAAGCCTTTGAATTCTGGGGCAAGATGGGGCGCTGGCTACGGCCCGAAGGTCCCCAAGCTTGGAAAGTAGTTGAACAAGTGGCATGTGAGGGGCTAGTCAATGCCATGCCCAGTTATCTCACCCAGCAGGTCCAGCGACACCCATTCAAGGACATGAAGGGTCTCCTGGATGTCCTGGAGCATCAGCTCGCGGTACACCGAACCAGGGGGTCGGAGAGGTCAGCTCGCGGGGCCCGACAAAGCCCAGAGTAAGGCCGGCCTCCCTGCGCTGTTTCAAGTGTGGTGAGGCCGGACATCTATTACCAGCCTGCCCATTAAACATCGAGCCTATGGACTGCAGTTGGGCCACCACTGAAAGGTACTGTACTCTGTCACATCCCCTGGTGATCCCTAATACAGGAGTGGTATTGGTGAATGGACACTCGGTAGTGGCCCTATTTGATTCCGGCAGCAACATAACCATTGTGGCTCGCCGTTATATTCTGCCGCAACAGTGGCTAAAACAGCAGTTACAGGTCACTTGTGTACATGGTAAGACCAGATCGTATCGTTCTGCGGTGTGTTACATTTCCTGGAAAGGGGACTTAAGTCGGTTGTCAGTTGCTGTATTACCTGAGCCCCCTTTTCCAGTGATTTTGGGACACGACTGGTAACATAATACTAGCGGTAGAATAACAACCACTCCTGTAGCCTCGTTGGGTCTGGTTATGGATGGGCGGGGCAACCTTCCTGCGACCCCCACGCCGTGCACGCAGGCAGACAGTGATGACGTAGAAAGCCAGGGGGAAGATTCTCAGGTGACGGACCCTGACCCGGAAGTATCCGCCGGTGAGGGCACGAGCCGAGGAACTATTGTTTCCCACGAGCCACAAGATCCTCTAGACAGCATGGATCATCAGTTTAGGTGCACGCCTACGTCATTTAAAAGGGAACAGTGGAATGATGATTCCCTGAAGTTTGCCCGGAATGCTATTGTTTTCCTCAGCAGCTGCCCGGCTGACAATTCCATACCTCGGGAGTCCTACTTTGTTTTAGAAAATGATCTGTTGTATCGAGTCGCGACGCATGAGGGCGAGGTACGGAAGTTGTTGCTAGTACCGCGTAACTTCCAGCGGGAGGTTTGCAAACTAACTCATGCCCACCTCCTAGGTGCCCACCTTGGGGCTGAAAAAACCTTGGAGAGGATAAAGCTCCATTTTTACTGGCCCAGAATTAATGAGGAGGTCCGACTTTTCTGTCAGTCCTGCCCAGAATGCCAGACACGTCAGATACCTAGGAGGGACCGTGTTCCTCTTGTTCCAATACCCCTGATTGACATCCTCTTTGACAGGATAGGGGTGGACCTTGTAGGACCCCTGGAGCCCTCGAACCGTGGCCATAAATATATATTGGTCATGGTCGATTACGCGACTCGGTATCCAGTGGCGGTTCCGCTCTGCTCCGCTAACACGAAAAACATCGCATGGAATTGGTCAGCCTATTTTCTTGAGTGGGAATACCCAAAGAAGTCCTCACGGACCAGGGTACGCCCTTTACCTCGGATACGTTCAGGGAGGTTGCCAGGTTACTCCGTATTAAGCATCTAAAGACATCTGTCTATCACCCGCAAACAGACGGGCGGGTGGAACGTTTCAATCAGACTCTCAAGCAGATGCTGCGCAAGGTAGTCAGCGCGGATGGTAGGAACTGGGATCAGCTCTTGCCTTTCGTGCTTTTTGCTTACCGAGAAGTACCTCAAGCCTCCACGAGTTTATAAACATTTGAACTGTTATATGGATGGCAACCTCGGGGACTTTTGGATATAATGAAAGAAGGATGGGAAGCCGAGGCTCTACCCTCTCAGCAACTGCGCGACAGACTAAACAAAATTAGACCTCTGCGCAAGCATGGTGTTATAATCACAATTCGACTCTCTGGGAGTTCCATCCTGGGGACCGAGTGATGGTGCTCGTTCCCACCTCCCACTCCAAATTATTGGCTCATTGGCAAGGGCTATACGAGGTTAAGGAAAGAAAGGGGCTCGTCAATTATTTGGTGAAACAGCCGAATCGTCGGTCAAGCGAGAGGGTATACTATGTAAACTTGTTAAAACCTTGGAGAGACAGGGAGGAACCTCCCGACTCCGGTAGAGCCCTCTCCCTTTTCGCTTGCACATCAGCTCTTAACCTCGGGCCAGACCTAACGCCCCTACAGTGGCAGGAGCTAAAACAAACGATCCTGTCCGTTCCCGAACTGGGCCGTACTTCCCTGATTGAGCACGACATCATCACAGAGACCGGAGTGGTAGTTCGGGAGAGACCCTATTGCCTCCCGGAAGCAAAATGCGCAGAGGTAGAACTCGAAATCCAACTGATGTTGGACATGGACATTACTGAAGAGAGTCATAGTCCCTGGTCTAGTCCTGTCGTTCTCGTTTCCAAGCCAGATGGCTCCTGGAGATTCTGTAACGACTTTAGACGTCTTAATCAGGTCTCCAAATTCGATGCCTACCCGATGCCCCGGGTAGATGACCTCATTGAACGATGGGTACGGCTCGATATTTGACTACCCTTGACATGACTAAAGGGTACTGGCAAATTCTCCTAACGGCATCCGCCAAAGAAAAAACTGCCTTCAGTACCCCTGGTGGGCATTGGCAATATAAGGTCCTTCCATTTGGGCTGCACGGGGCACCAGTGACCTTCCAACGTGCTAAAGCCCCACCAGTCCTATTGTGGCACCTACCTGGATGATGTGGTCATCTATTCCGGCACCTGGGAGGAGCATCTATTGCAGGTATTCGCTGTCCTCCGCATCAATTCCCGCAAATGCTTCTTTGGCCTGAAGGAGGCCAAATATTTAGGCTACCTAGTGGGACGGGGACAGGTGAAACCACAATGTTCCAAAGTGAAAGACATCCTGGAATGGCCCCGTCAAAATACCAAGAGACAGGTGCAGGCTTTCTTAGGGCTAGCGGGGTACTACTGCTGGTTCGTGCCCCACTTCTCTGAAAGGGCAGCACCCTTGACTAATTTAACAAAGTAGGGGACTCCTTTATATGTGGTATGGAATGACAAAGCGGAACGAGCATTCAGTGACATAAAGAAGGCCCTAACCTCGGCACCAATATTAAAAACCCCTGATTTTTCTCTGCCCTTTATTCTCCAGACCGATGCTTCGGACACAGGCCAGGGCGCCATGTTGAGCCAAAGCATCGATGGTGTCGAGCACCCCGTAATGTACCTGAGCCGGAAATTGCTGGACCGGGACACCAGGTGTGCGGCAGTGGAAAGGGAAGCCTTGGTCATTAAGTGGGCGGTGACTCATCTGCGGTATTACCTGTTGGGTTGCGAGTTCACTCTAGTGACTGAACACGCTGCCCTTCAGTGGATGTCACTTCATAAGGAGTCAAATCCCCGAGTCACCAGGTGGTTTTTGCAGCCATACAAGTTCACCATCACTTATTGTCGGGGCAACCTTCAGGCCAAGGGGGTCACGGACGGACCTAAACGGTATCGTAAACTCATATGCCAGAAGGGAATGGCGGGGTACTAACCTTTCTCTCTTTGTTTCCTGCAGAAAGAAAGACGCACCGCCGGCATGAATCAGCCTGCATCTTCCTCTGTCAACTCCTGATGATGTTAGCTATCCCACCATCCATCTCGGCTACTACCCAGCATACTTCTCTACTTCCGGTCCCTCCTCAGCCATGTTTTATTGTCATCTGTGTGGTGCATAGCTGTACTGACTTTGACCGCAATTTATTGGCTTATTTCTACTATTTTACAGTATATCGGGCCGGAAACCCCAAACCTTTATGTTCGTTTTGTCTTTCTTTTACAGGGTACAGACAGAAAAAAATAGGCACGAAATGTCAACTTTAATCTCGAAATTTCCACTTTAATCACGTAGTTTATTTTGTCATTAAAGTAGAACATCATAAACTTCATCTTAAATTCATTTAATTTACTAGTTTCTCAAATCCCATCGTAACTAAAGTAGCACGTTAAATGCTTTGTTTTTGTATTTGATCTTCAATGTGCTCTATGTGTGTGAATCACTACGTGCTTCCGTTCTTTCTCTTTCTCCGACTGGACACAGAATCCATTACATTTGTGATATTACAGCTCTCTGAATAATTAAAATACTGAGATGTATACATGAAATCATTTTCATGATGATTGGAATAAAAGCATGTTATTAAACATGGGAACACGATGGCGCAGTGATTGTTCATGTCTCACACAAGATGCTGCTGCGCGACCTTCGATGAAATAATTTATTGTAGCAGTACTGTCTCTTTCAAAAGTACTAACCTCCAATTCCTGTCGTTACTTTTCTTTCCCCAAATACCCAATCGCAACACAATCAGCTCTGTAATAGACGTTAAGCCATCTGTAAGCTTACAACGACAATTCTTCAAAACTTTTAAGGAGCATTGAAATATCTTCATAGTACGTGTTTAATTATTCTATCCATCTATCCTTCCAGTGTCGCGCCAGCCTCAGCAAATATACAGCGCAAGGCAGGAACAATACATGAACTTGCTAGTGCTGTGGCACCGTGTCCTCACATGTTTAATTATTAACGATACAGATTATTTAAATTAAGTTAATGTTTTATCTGTATAATATAATCAACATATTTTGCTGCATTTCGTCTTAAAAATGATATCGTCATCATATGTAAATACGCGCTTTATAAAGTGGCGCAGGTTGTGTAATATTATAACTGTAGTGCAAGTTTACAGTGAGGTAATTGTACTTATAAGTACAAACAGTTCTACAAGGAGCAATTCATTGAGTGCGTTTATAGTTCTTGGGATGAAACTGTTTCTGAACCGCGAGGTCCGTACAGGAAAGTCTTTGAAACGTTTTGCCGTGGCTTTGACAGCATTTGCTTGATGCTCTATACCGATAATTCTCTTTCCGATCAACTGCTGCTATGATTCCCCACTCAGATACAGTGATATAAATACTCCGAGTGGTGCAGTGAGAGTAATATGGAAAAAGATAATCCGCTGTGGCAACCCTTAAAGGGAGCAGCTGAAAGAAGAAAAAGAAGAAGAAGATGTTGCAGTGAAAGTAACAACGCTAAACCAGTTATGGTATTTGGAATACTATGGCTATTCCCTGGGCCATTATATTGTTACAGGTAATCTACAATCAGATGCATTACACTAATAAACAATATGCGGTTAGTTTCAGTGTATTTATAAAGCAGCGTCAGAAATGTGGTTCTAAGAAATGAAGGGTAACCACACAGGAACAGTAGCACTGCTTTGACGCTGGGTGCTGCCAGTCTGCAAAACCGATTGGAGAACTTGCATATGACAGGGTATGAGGTACCGTGGAAAAGTGCGTGGCTTTACGCCAAGTGTAGATTTTATACATCCCGATTTGAACGTGGAAACGTTCTTACGCAACACTTCTGTGCATACTACTGTTTATGCATGAGGCCCCTGGTCTGTTTCCCATTTGTTTGTATTTCTTGTGACTAACTGGAACTGGTATTAACGCTTTTGAAGACTGTATAGCTAGGTATTGTTCCATCTTGATGAAGATTGACCTCTGACTTGTTTGAGGTTCTCAGAATATATAAGGATAAGTTTCAGATATCGAAGGCAAGATGAATATTTCTGTCTTCCAGAATGCATGTTGTTTATTTCTTTTATTCCTTATTTCACTGTTTTTATAACTTTACATAGTATTACTGTATATAATTATGAATTCAATACCAATAAATAGCAAATTACTATATTTTCCTGCTATGCTAAAACGCATAGCTTACTCTACCGTGGATGCACGCTGGGACTCAGCCTCTGAGGTTTGCAGTCTGAATATTCATATTGCTTGGTATTTTATAGTGAATTATGTATTGTATATGTAAAGTAAATGTAACGCACATTAAGTTAAGCTGCCTAGCCTCTGAGGTTTTATACTGAAACACATACTAAGTAATAGTGTAAGCCTCTGAGGTTGCATATGTAACATGATTGACACACACATTGTGTTATTGTAGGCTACCAAACTCCAAGGCATTCTGACTTTGACATTTCCCCTGACTCGAACAATGACGTTGCAGCATTGTGATTACAGCTTAGGGAGCTAATGTCTTTCTTATCCAGCTACAGTACTTGCACTATACTGAATCTTCAAGTAACCAAATTCACCAAGCATATTATGGTGGTTCAGTTGTACAATGCCATATCATGCATTAGTTTTTTTCTCCTTGTCAACGTCTGATGACCAATTCACAATTTCATCACTATTACTCGATTCAACTAATGGTCCTGTTTCAGCTTGTTCCAAGTTTGATTTTACAGGTTTCATGTGTTTTGTTTAGAAGTGTTGAAGTTCCTGTTCCATTCTTTATATTAATAAGTTACCATAGATTGGGAGAATGTTCGGAAAAATTTGTTTTCTTTCACAATATGTCATTACATCCATAATTTGGCAGCAGAATACTGCTATGAATGTTATTTGGGCTTAACGCTACATATCCCATCAAAACAGATTAACTCAAGTAAGACTTGGGAATAACCATGTTGACTGTGAATTCTAAACTACTCATACAAGAGTTATTCTGGGTTAATGCTAAGGAGGTTAAGACCCTACAGTTATTAGACTCTATTATTACTATTTGTCCTTAAAAGACAATGTGTTTATTACTGTAATGTGTTTAGTCAGTAAATCATTTTGAGCAGCGTAAAAGAAACACTATGAAATTAAAAATAATGTAGTAATTGGCTGGGTGTTAAGATAAATAAAAGGCTTTGAGCATTCTTTATTTCTTTAATCCTGTGTTTAAAACAATGTCCTTCATGCCATGTTAATGGAATAACATCTAAATGAAAATAGAGCCATGTAGCCTAATAGTGTACTTTGCTGAAACAGAATCTAAGCCATGCTGTTGTGTCAGTTCATAGTGTAGCCTTATGGCTGCAGTTTTATTGCTTACATACACTTACTCTTTTAAATTTCCCATTGTTAACTAAACAGACACCCCCTTTGTGTTTTTCACAAAGCACTTATTTCTGTAAGTCTGCCCTTTAGGCACTTATAATTCATAGCAGCTCGCTCTTGCTTTTACTCCACACTGCATGATAAGTAGAAGACAGATGGCAAAGAAAAGTATCTGTACAAATCTGTAAGATCTTACTGGAATGAATGCCAGCTTATGTTGTAAAGTGCACTTGCTTGAATGTTCCTGAGAGTTAACAGACTTTTGATGCAGAAATTCCACATTGAAAACAATTGTTTCATTACTTTAAAAAGAGATCAACAAAACAAAGCTGGTTGTATGCTACATAGCGAGAGGGCACATTCACAGCTGAGAACTCAGAACTCAGACCAAGGTGAGTGCGGATTCAGAAGACAAGAATTCAGGGAAATTACAATCATGGGTAATGTCCAAAAAAAAAGAAACGATGTCAGAAAAGATCAGGGTCCTGTACACAATTCAATAAAGCAAATGATTAAAACAAAAGGGTAAGTAATGCTCTACACACATACAGTAAGTACAAGGTTAAAAATGAAAACTATACAGAGCCATAACACAAGGTACAAGAACAAATGCTTGCAAACCAAATGTAGTCCTACAACTCCATAGTTTGTCCTGTTTAGCTATTCATGCTAGGCCAATCACGTCGACTCCCAGATTGTCAATGTTTAGCAGCTGTGATTAACAGGTAGTATCACAGTCAGGGACAGCAGGAACAGGACATGAAAGAAGGAGTCTTAATCCGGCAGGATGTCCAGGACTCAGTTATTTTGGAAACCATGCAAATACTCACTCCTGTATTTCTGAGGACTGTCTGTTGCAACTTGCAATATGGACATGAACAAAAATCTCAATATAAAACCACTTTTGACTTGGTGGTGGATCGAATATGTCAATAAAATAGTTTGCTTGTTTTTATTCTAAGACTGCCACTTACACAGGGACCTGTGATGGATTAGATTTAAAAAGGCTAAAACCAAATAAATCACGGGAGGCAGATATCATTTATCTAGATTGCTTACATTCAAAAATGATAATTTTAGTATCTGTTACTCTATTTTGCATTCATTAGAAAAATCTAAATGTGGATGAACTGTGTATAGTCTTCAGAGAACTTTGCAAAATGATCTAGACCTTTAGATGACTACAGAGCAAGCAAAAATACTGTATATGAAAAGCAGAACTGGTTCATAAATAAATCTGGGAACAATTTCTTCAGCAATTGTGGGTAATAACTGTGGTTATTTTGCTTTAGCTTCTGCTGGCAGTTATTGTCCAGATATAATCCTTATATATAATTTGATACTATCCGTATGTATGGTGTTCGGGCCAATACCTCGACTCAATACAAGTTAGAACCATGCAATGGGACTCTGCCTCTGTTGTTAGAACATAATGTGGCAAACGCGGACACAGTATTACATGATTGGCTAAGAATGTTTGAATGCTTCAGTGACGCGGCTGGACGGCCGAGTATAGTAAGTCGGCGCTGGTTTGTGCAGATAACAGTAAGTTTGGTTGGTTTTTGGAATGTTGGTTTGATGGGGCGTACTTTCCAGGACTAACATCGTCGACTGACTGTAAACCTTTTGACAGCTCCGGAACCGTAAGTAATTTAGAACGTATCGCCATTTGCTTGGTACGCCGAAATCTATCTTTGGGCAGTTCAGTTTTGGCATCTGTCCTTCTGATATTTATTGGCAAACCGAGTAATGACGGCTGGTTATTAACAACGGTCATTGTTTAAATTTTAGCCCATCTCAGATCTAAAAAGACCACGGCAACATAATTATTACTCTGGCTCTGATTAGAGTCATAAAATACAGTTCGTTTTGAAAATTTGTTTGCCGGAAAAAATCAAATGAGGTGCGCCGAAAAGCTGAGTTCACATCTCGCGGCCCTGTTTAAACAGGAAGCTCTTCACTACATCAGCCAAAAAGGTCTATTTTAAGCACAAATCAGTGCCATGATAACAAAATCATTTCAAGGACTTAAAAAAACAAATAATGCTTTGCAGAGAAAGTATGGATTTCACAAACGTAGAATTTGTAGCCCGATTCGATTGGGCTCTCAGTCGCTAGTTATTTATTAGGGAAGTGCACACATAACCCTGCTAATTTCTTCTTATTATTTTTTTTAATTTTAACTTTCTACTCCTAGTTTTGTTAACTTCACCAGGCTTACTGAGCCCATTATCTTCAAACATAATGATTAATTAAACACTTCCCCGACAGGTCTTATGCTGTCCATTTTGTTTTAAATCGTTCCTTAGCTGATGCTCTCCTGTTGCTATCTGTGATTTTGTTTTTTTTGTTTGTTGCATACCTACTGACTGTATGACATTATGGCACAACAGCTTGTGAAAGGACACAACCTAGCAGAGTTCATGTGTGGCAATGTGGAGTTTCAGTGGTTGACTTTTTTTTTTTTTAAAGACTTAAGATGCTGATTTTATGTTGCTAGTTTTCTGAACCTTTTAAACTCCCTGGTACAGTCTTCATTAGTGATAAGTGAAACCTGCTGAATTTACTTCATCTTGATTTCGCTGAAAGGACAAAAATATTCACACATTGAAGTCGATAGGAAAGGAGTAAATTAACTAGTTTTGAGTGGCTTCTTATGGTACAATGTTCTTGTAAATGTGCCTGAGGTCTAGGGACCAATTATTGTGGCCATACAACTAACTAACACCCTCAGAGCCTGTGATTTAAGGAGTCAGCATTATGATATTGGTGGCTGTACCTGTCACTACCAGATCTGAGCTACATAGCAAGGAGCATAACATGCTCAATACAGCAGTGAAGACATAATGTCATGGAGCTACATGACTGTAGATATTTTATGTGTGTCTTGTGCTGAGTCGCGTCCTTTTTGCATCGTCCCGTTTAAGTCAGTTATGTGTCTATGGAAATGTTGTCCCCATGAAACAAATGGGGAAGGATGATACAGGGAGGCAGCAACCCCAATACTGGTATTTCCTGTTGACACACCAGGATCAAGAGGCAATCGAGAGGAGAAAGGAGCCATTTCACATTAATTTCACAAAACCATCGTTTACTTCTCATTGTGCAACCTTACTGTCTGCTTTTTTCATTTACTGGATCATCAGTAAGTCAGCCGGTTGGGAGAAACCCCGAGGTTTGGATTTATTTCAACCACTGCCGAGGACTCACACGGTGAGATTGTTTTGATTACTTCGGGAAGATGAAAATATATCATATTGAACAGTATTTAATTTAATTCAGGACATTCATTACTTTGGACTCATTCTATTTCATCCATTCATTGCAGTTGGTTTTTGATCTGTGTTTTGTGTTCTGTGTTTATTCATTTATTGTTTAGGGGCAAGAGAGGGCTTTGTATTGTTTTAATTGCTTTATATTCATGTGCTTGCTGTAAATAGTATATGTATAGTGTATTTCACTTGTGCCTTTGGGATGGGGAAATTATATATATATTTATTATCACTTTTTAATATATCTGCGCTGAATTTTACATTCTGACTTGCATTGCCCGTTTAATCGTCGATTGGGGGGAAAAGGGGTATGGCTTGTTGTTGTCTTCAGCTTTAGCCAGGCCACAGGTCTTGGTTGTGTAGCTGCTGGTCTGGGTGAGGGGTCGGTCGTTACAATAACATGCAATAAATTTAAGCATAACAAAAAAGTATCTTTACAATAGACTAGGGGGCTCTGACCCATGCTCGCTTCACTGGCGCACCCCCGGGTTTGGTTAACCAGAAATACAATTTAAAGAGATTGTTATTTTAATTTCATTCATTTTGTATTTCTTGATATTTGCCAATAATAAAGCTGCAGTGAATGAGTTATTCCCCCTCCCTCCTCACAGGGCACGCTACAAGCCAGCCATGTCATGTCTCGGCCTCTCGCGTTGTCAAGAGGGGGACGGAATGCACGCTAAGGAGATGCAGTCGCTCCTCTGAAACCCCCTCTTAAACAATGAAACAATGGGAAACAGATAAACCTTTTTTTTTACCTACTCTTTGATTGATCAGCTGCTGCCCTCTGCTGCCATGCTGCATGATCTGCATGTCGTGCAGCATTTCGAACATTTACAAGTCTGTACAGCAACAGTCATTTTGTCTCATGGGACATTAAAGTGTTTCCAGGAAAATCATGTCTCATCCCCTTCCAAGCCTTCCAAGATATTTTTTATAATAGAGAGATATATAATGCATCACTGTAAAGCATAAATATATATGGCAACATGTATGTGTGTATATCTATGGCACAGATTGGGTAGTGACATCCCCATCAAAAATAGCAATTATAACAACATTTATTTATTTAGCACATTGTCATGCAAACAATATTGCCCAAAGTGCTTTACAGGATGTCAAGGATAAAGTTACAAGAAAAGAAAAACAAATAAGATTAAGCAAGAATATTAATGAATGAATAACAAAGAAAAAATTAATCTACATGATGTTATAAAACATAGATGAATAATTAGTAGAAGAGTAGTGCCCTTATATACAAAATCATGATGTAAGTCTGTAAAGATTATTCCAGAGTTAAGGTCAGATGGCTGAGAGGACAGAAAAAAAATCTACAGTGGTTCCAAGGCCAAAAGACTTCCCAGTCCCCATTGGAAATTCTAAGTAACATAGTTGTGCTTAAATCATTCCTCTTTTATTTCCAGGCTAGGTCTGAGAGATTTTTAATGAAATTGGTCTTGTGGACTTTTGCAGTGTCCATCTGCATTCCATCATGACAGGAGACTACTTGGTGCTTTGATCAGGTGGTGGTGGTGCAAAATGCCACCACAGAAGAAACTGAAAAGAGAGCAGAGAAAAGTTCAAATTAGTAAAGATTACAATCCCTAAAGAATATGATAATTCTATACATATAATTTGTTACTGTAAGACTACAACTAAAATGTAGCCGTGAATAAGCCAAATTAAAATACAGTGGAACCTAGAGATACAAGTTTAATTCGTTCCAGCACTAAGCTTGTATAGCGAATTTCTCGTATCTAGAACAAACTTCCCCATTGAAAATAATGGAAATCCAGTTAATCCGTTCCGCACCCCGAAAAATAACATAAAAATCAATTTTCCTAACAAATAACACTAATAATATATATAAGTGTAACCTTGGCTTACAAGTGTTTTACATGATGAGCTAAATTTTTTTCTCTCTCCTCTTATCTCTCTCGCTCGCTCGCGCCCCTCTCTCTCCTTATGTAAACGCTTGCTCTTGTATCTCTCTCTCTCTCTCTCTCTCTCTCTCTCTCTCTCTCTCTCTCTCTCTCCTCTTGAGGGCAATCGTCTCCTATTCTCCGTCTGCATGTCCGCGATATTTTTGGATATGCTTATACAGCGAACAGCTACAGCGAAACAATGAAATCACAAGCGCACAAACGCGTAGATCCTCACGCTATGGGAGAACAAGGAACACTGAGTGAGCTGACGGGCTGGCAGCATCAGATTGGGTGAATCCCCGAGTCGAGGCGGATCAGGAAATGTGTCACGCATAACCACAGCCTGGCTCGTTACGCGAGCCAATGCTCGTATTTAGATCCGAATTTTTCGCTTATACTTTCCTCTTATCTTGAATTTCTCGTATACAGAGGTCATCGTATTTAGAGGTTCCACTGTAATCGGTTTTAGCTTTTTTTTTTTGTTTAAATGTTCCACAGTAATAGCCTGATGAATTTCAATCAGTAAAGTAATCCAGATTTAAGGTGCTGCCTCACCACTTCTCTTAAGCTTGGCCCTCAGAATTATAAACAGACCTCAATTAGAAGATCCATCGCTCTATAACATTACACTGGCCTCGTAAAGCATCATGGAATGCTGGGAATTTTTTTTGTCTAAGCTGGCTGCATAGCAAATTTTTAGGGAAAGGTTCTGTGAAAAAGGTCACTGCCGAACCCTGCAAACTCACTGCGAAAAACACTTTCGTTATGTTTTTTTCCTTGTGTACTAGAAAGTTTAATGTAATTGTTAGTTCAAAATTTTCTTTTATTTTTTGTGCTACTCATTTTCCTTTTGTGTTTCTGTTATTGTTTTGTTTGATCTTGATTGTACTTGATGATATTTTGATTTTATTAATTTTTTACTAACCTTGCAGGGATTGCATAAGAGGTGAAGCAAGTCTTTGTAGGCTGTATTGTAACATTTCTGGTATTTTCTTTTCTGCAACGGTGAGTAATTAGCATTTCACAAAAAAAATCACTTTCACTTAGTAAGTATCCAAAGACTAGCTACATGTAATTTTTTTCTTCTTTTGCCTATTGACATGACACGTTACATATTACAATCTTGAAAGTCATCTTAAGTTTCTAAAATTAATTTATAGACAAAAAGACACTTAAGCCACAAGATAGGCTAACTCCTATTGGTAGTTCCATTGCATGTCAACAGATATTGCTCTGGTACCTATTGTATATACTCTCGATTAAGTTCTCCTATGGATAAGTTGGGGCTTGATTTTACTGCATAATTTCCGGTATTTTATTATGTTGTTCGTATAGGTTCAATGCGGAAAACTCACGCTATTGGTCCAAGATATTATGATATGCGAACGCCCACCTGAGAGAGTAACCACAGAGCACACTGCCTTTTTTTTGTATTATGCCATACGTGACCACACGGTAATACCCAAACTGTTCCGAAAAACAATGTTTGCACTGTTTTGTGGTTTTGTATCTTACACCCTAATACACCTTTATCATAAAGGCATCTCTTATCTATGATGGAGCGTTCGATCAGAATAAAATATGAAGCTGGTTTTAAATTAAAAGTCGTTGAAGTGGCGAAAGAAATTGGTAACTTCGCTGCTGCAACAAAAGTTGATTTTTCTGAGAAACTGGTGCGAGATTGGAGGAAGCAATTTTTTGAGTTTCAAGACCCGACTTACACAAGTATATACGGTACATTAATAAATGCATATATTCAATGTTATTTCCTTGCAGGCTACAACATATATATTTTTACAATCTATGATGTATGATAAGAAATGTAGATTGCTAAAAAATATTAAAGAATTAAATTCTTATGTTTCTAAAGCCAGAAGATAAACTAGGTATGTTAAATATATGTATGTGTGGTGAGGTGTCTACCATTAATTCCCTCTGATGCTTATTTTTTACAAATACATGTAAGTATGCCAACTGTCCTCACTCTTTTCATGCAGATATTTATATTGTTAGTTTTCCCAACTCTACTGCAAACATGTTTAATCCTAGCTACTATATCCTATATATCTACATGATGGCAATAGCTAAGATATGTTAAAAGATAACCAAAACATAAATTAATGAATACATTCACAGTGTGTTTCTAAAATGATTTCTAAAATTAATATAAAGCATATTATAGCTTGTTGTCAGTGATTCACAGTAAGTTTCTGTGATAAAATCTTTAATTCCAATAAGCATATTAGTTTTGTTTTATAAATATGGCCTTTAATCAATTTCAGTTAAGTGACATCTCTGAATTGTGTGTGGGTGTGCGTGAGTGTGACCTGTATATATTTAGTGGGTTCAGAAAAAAAAAAATGAAGGTATGATTTTTTTATTCATTTGGAGAATTCCTATTTTAATATTTTATAAAATAAGCACAGAAAACAAGACACAATGTTGGAGTCTCAAGTGTAAAAATTTACATTTAATTAGTTGACGACAGCCTTCTTTAACATGCATAAACTCACTGCAACCACCATCACAGCATAATGCCAGTCTTTCCTCTTTGTACTCTTGAGCCTGTTCTTTCTTTCATCATTGTAATCAAACTGTCATTTGTTTATTAAGGCCCCAGTTTTATACGGTAGATGTGCCAATGGGTGAAATCAGGTTGTGGGGTTATGCTTCCTTATCAGCAACATCTGGGCTATACAGGAACCTGACAGATGTCACGCTTCTAATTTTCTAATACCATCCCTTCCTGTATTTATTTTTCTTTTGACACCATGAGGGCAGCAGAGTGGCCACACTCATGATGTCTTTTTCCAGTACTTAATGATCAAGATATATTGCTGATTTTTGGTTTCCATCTCAGTACAGGCAGGTTAAATTGCCTGCTCAGTGATGCTGATGCAGGAAATGAATCGGCAAGCTAGTTTTTTAGGGGACAGTCTGATACCTACAGCAGCACTATGCCTACCTGTACTCAACAATTCACTAAACTTATAGAAAACCAACCAGTGACAAGGTGACTGTGTGCTCAAATCATTGCTGTTTTAGTCTGCCTTTTGCTCTACATGTACCTTCAGCTCCTTTCCTTGGTATCCAGGGGCCTCATGTATAAACGGTGCGTACGCACAGAAATGTTGCGTAAGAACTTTTCCACGTTCAAATCGCGATGTATAAAACCTATACTTGGCGTAAAGCCACGCACTTTTCCACGGTACCTCATGCCTTGTCGTACGCAAGTTCTCCGCTCGGTTTTGCAAACTGGCGGCACCCAGCGTCAAAGCAAAGGTACTGTTCTTGTGTGATTACTCATTATTTTCATGACGCGGCTTTATAAATACACAGAAACTAACTGCATATTGTTTATTAGTGTAATGCATCTGATTGTAATTAACTCGTAACAATATAATGGTTCAGGGAACAGCCATAGTATTCCAAATACCATAACTGCTTTAGCGTTGTTACTCTCACTTCTTCTTCTTCTTCTTCTTCTTTCAGCTCCTCCCGTTAGGAGTTGCCACAGCGGATCATCTTTTTCCATATTACTCTCACTGCACGACTCAGAGTATTTATATCACTGTATCTGAGTGTGAATCACAGCAGCAGCTGATCGGAAGAGAATTATCGGTATACAGCTTTAAGGACACGCTACCTCAGCCACTGCAAAATGTTTTAAAGCCTTTCCTGTACGGACCTCACGGTTCAGAAACAGTTTAATCCCAAGAACTTTAAATGCACTCAATCAATTGCTCCTTGTAGAACTGTTTGTACTTATAAGTACAATTACATCACTGTAAACTTGCACTACAGTTATAATATCTCACAACCTGGGCCACTTTATAAAGCGCGTATTTACATATGATGATGCAGCAAAATATGTTTGTTAAATTATACACATAAAACTTTAACTTCATTTAAATAATCTATATTCTTCACTGGGAGTGTCGTGAAGGATAGAATAATTAAACATGTACTACGAAGATATTTCAATGTTCTTTAAACGTTTTGAAGAATCGGCGCTAAGCTTACAGATGGCTTAACTTCTATTACAGAGCTGATTGTGTGGCGATCGGTTACTTGGGGAAAGAAAAGCAAGGACTCTTGGGCGTACGCAATATATATTGAATATATATTCAATAAACGCAGCGACAAATTTCGACAAAAGATAAATGCTTGTCATGAGCACGAGGCTCATGAAACACATGTTTAATAATGTGCTTTAGCTCCTATCATCATGAAAATGACATCACGTATACATCTCTTTTAGTATATTAGTTATTCAGAGAGTTGTAATATCACAAATGTAATGGACTCTGTGTCCAGTTGAAAGAAGAGAGCCAGTTTAAGAAGCAAGTAGTGATTCACACACATAGATCACATACGAGTAGAAGATCAAATACAAAACAAAGCATTTAACGTGCTACTTTAATTACAATGTCATTTTGAGAAACGATTTTAAGATGAAGTTTATAATGTTCTACTAAATGACAAAATAAACTACGTGATTAAAGTGGAAAATTCGAGATTAAAGTTGACATTTCGTGCTTTTTCCCCACCGTGTGCCTTTTTTCTCTGTACCCTAATAAGCTTTCATATGACACTCAGACAGTGGGCTTACAACTCTTCTTTTCACGGCAACTTTGATATGTGACTTCTTTTTTATTTCCGGCACTGTGCGATTTTGTGAATGTGAGCTTTCAAGTTTCTCCAACACGCTATGTCACTCGATCAACTTCATTTTGTTGATTATATCACGGTTTATTTGAACAAATAGTATGTTTTTCCTTTGCCTCCACTTGGTATTCGCTGAAATTCTTATATTTTCCCCCGTGCTTTTCCCATTGTCTTTTCACAGAAGGCTGCGCTTAAGGGCGATTTATATTGATTTGCATATTCAAATAGGCATAATTCTGGGAGGATTTGGGGTGTTACAAAATGCGCGTGCACGAGCGTTAGTTTTCACGCTGATCGGGATTTATGTAACGAAAGAACGTGGAAGTTGGTGTGCGCACAGATTCCTGCATCTGGATTTTTCTGTGCGTAAGCACATTTCGGCTTTTGTGCTTACGCCATGTTATAGTGCGAGTTCTACGCACGGCGTTATACATGAGGCCCCAGGTGTGTTTGAACATCTCTTCACTGGCACTTCCTCTCTCAAGCGTGTTCCCAGAAAGCCTGCTTATATTTGAGACCCCTTTCTGACCTCCGGTCCGGCTTTGCACTTGTTATTTTTGAAGGCATCTCTTTCTCAATGTGCCTCCTACACCTTTACTTACCTTTCTTGACTGGTGCTCACCCTCTCATGCATGTTCCCTTAAAATGTACTTGTTTTCGAGGCACCTTTCCCAACCTCCTGCCTGACCTATACTTTCCATCTTTGAAGGCAACTCTCTCAGCATTCCTCCTACACCTTTACTAACTTCTCTTTACTGGCACTCCCACTCTGTAGTGCATTCCAATAAAGACACCCTTTATTATTTCCTAGCCACCTTTCTCATCTTTTGTCTGGTTTTATACTTTTAGTCTATAAAGGCGACTCTCTCAGCATGCCTCCTATGCCTTTACTAATGGTGCTTCACCAGTACTCCCATTCTCAAGCATGTTCGTGTAAAGCCTGCTTCTCAGACTCTATTATTTTTCAGGCACCTTTTTCACTTCCTATCTAGTTTTATACTTTCTATTCTTGATGAAGAGTCTCTTTCAGTTTGCCTCCTATACCTTTACACTTCCTCGTTGGTCTCACACTTGTGCTTCTTCTTTCAATTGTGTCTACAAAGCCAAACTGACTAATCATACCAAAGTTAAACTGAACAATCAGATTGCTCTGAGGGACTAGACACACATACCTAACCATTTTATTATATTGTAGATTATATGGTATGCAGATGGATCTGAGACAGAGACAGACTCGGGTAAGGCGGCCTGTTAGAAAGGTGTTGAGCCATGTAGAGAAATCTGCAATACAATGAGCCCTTCAGAGTAATACGTAGGGGCATTATAAGGGGCGCACTTTCTTGTTTAGACAAAAGCACTTAGATGAGAGTTTTTTCCAATGTACAGTGATCCCTCGCTATATCGCGCTTCAACTTTCGTGGCTTCACTCCATCGCGGATTTTAAATGTAAGCATATCTAAATATATATCACGGATTTTTCGCTGGTCTTTTAATTTATGGTACATGCTTCCTCAGTTTGTTTGCCCAGTTGATTTCATACAAGGGACACTATTTGCGGATGGCTTAGAAGCTACCCAATCAGAGCATGTATTACGTATTAACTAAAACTCCTCAATGATATACGATATGCTTCCCGCGCGGTGCTTGATTGCTTTTCTCTGTCTCTCTCACTCTCTCTGCCTGACGGAAGGGGTGTGAGCAGAGGGGCTGTTTGCACAGAGGCTGTTTGCCTAGAAGATACGGATGCTCCTCTAAAAAATGCCTCTTTATCGCGGTGCTTCAGCATACTTAAAAGCCCAAAAGCACGTATTGATTTTTTGATTGTTTTCTTTTCTCTCGCGCTCTCTCTCTCTGACATTCTCTGCTCGAGACACGCATTCTTTGAAGAGGAAGATATGTTTTGCATTCTTTTAATTGTGAGAAAGAACTGTCATCTCTGTCTTGTCATGGAGCACAGTTTAAACATTTGACTAAAGGGTGTTATTTCATGTCTAGATGGCTCTAATTATGTTAACAGTGCGGGAGAGTTTATAAGGGCTTAAAATATATAAAAATAACCATACAAACATATGGTTTTTATTTTGCGGATTTTCACCTATCGTGGGGGGTTCTGGAACGCGAACCGAGGAGGGATTACTGTAATCCATTTTTCTTGTCATGTTGTTCTCATTGAGTCTCAGGAAGGATCCTGGCATGGTTTGGCTCACTGAGTTGGATAGTGAGACAGATATTGCCTCAGAACAAAGGGAAATTCTGAATCAGTGCAGAAGGTGGATGTGGAAGAGGAGAGAAAATGTGAAGTTGGAGAAAGAAGATTAGTGAAGGAATAGCATCAGATGGAGTAGCTTTCAGATCCCTACTGGGAATGTACTGTTTTACATAATTATATGATAGCTTGTTTTACTTCAACATTTTATTGAAGTTGGCTTTGTGTTCACTAAGAAATGAAGATTTTGAGTTTCACTTTGAAAGCTAACAGCTTTTCAGTTTTACAATGTGTTGAAACAATACCATTAACAGAGAAGATTAAATTTATTTTAAGGGAGACAGAGTGAAGTAAACAGTGGTGAGTCTCCAAGAACTTTTATAATTAAGGGTATGTTTTCTATATTAATGGTTTGTTCATCATGACGCACACTCTCTTGATTAAAGCACTCATAAGGAATTAGATTTATGTAGTCAAAAAGACTTTGATAGTCAATCAAATTAAAATGCTACAAGCATAATGCAGCTGTACATCCTAACATACATTTCGATTTTTTTCCATCATATCTCTTTAATGTTCCTTGTGCAAATGGATCAGACTTCTGTGTACAAGTAAGTTAACTGAGTCTTTATCTTAATGCTTACTAAACATAAGATGTTAATTAAAAATGTAAATGCTTTCTTTTGATTACCATGTGTCTTTTTAATAGTATAAAGAGCACCAAGATGGGAGAAGCACAGAGTCCTCTATTTTCTGTTTCTTATGTTTGAAATGGCACAGCGGTAATAAAAGTGATATATTTTACTATTTTAACTGCTGAATTCAATTTTGCTGATATTAGTTACTTCTTACATATTGGATATTTAGTGTTCATACTTGCACTTTCTAATTGGTAGATATTTGTATTAATTTATAGCAGGGGTTCTTAAATTTATAATCTGAACATGAAAAAAACAAAATCAGTACCATACTAGGTCCCAAGAAGAGGATTACTACTATAATGGCAGCGCAGACATGCCTAGAGAAACAACAATGGCAACAGAATAAAAAAGCTGTAGTTGTTTCAATTCAAACACATTTCTCAGATAAATATTACTAATAGAGAAAAGTGGAAAGGAAACATATTGTTAGTAAAACAATAATTATCATTCAAAACAGTGAATAGATTCCAGATGTATATCACTCCCTGTATACATGCTTAGTGTCAAGTTTAGTTAACCTGAGAGAAATATATTTTTCTTCATAACAGGTGTGCCACAAGGATAAGATGAATGTTGAAAAGACAGCATGAATGATCTCTTGAATCATGGTGTCAGATAACAAAAAAATACAAAAAATAATTAATCTATGCTATTAATTGTCCTTATTTTAAATAACAATGTTTTTTAAATAACATTTTTGAACAAGCAATACATTCTTACAAAAGAATTCACAAGTTGTTCAGTATATCCTAGTTTTCATTTAACTAAATAGAGAGAAAAAGTTTGAATCTCACAGCTAAATTATTCCTAAAATTATGCAGTAGTTGTATTTTATACGGGTGATATAATATCTCTTGATTAAGAATTTGGTGAACAGTTAGGCCTGAAATGTCAACATTTCATTTCGACATTTGAAATTAGTAGTGTAGTCCCTTCACCTCACAAACTCATCTTTCAGTCTCTCCTCTCTTCCCCCTTTCTTATATACGTCCTTGCTGTCAATTATCTCACTTTAATTGTTTAAAAGATTTGTGTTATGAGGAATCTCTTATCTAATAAAACAATATTTCTGTGTGTCCAGTCCCACTGAGTAATCTGATTGGTCGGTTTGACTGTGGTGTGATTTGTGTGGCAGACAGCCGGGTCCCTTGCCCAGCCAGGATGCCTATATAATGGAAGGGTTGTGGGAGAGAGTATGCTCATGGCTTTGTCTCAACTGGGACACTGGTTGGGAACCACAGGGTTCCATGGGAGATGGAGTTTAGCGAAATTAGATTTTTCCCTATTTTAACTCAAATAGGATACCCTTTCTCATTATGTTATGCTAAGTTAGTTTAAACTCTTCTAGTTGAGCAAAATACATTGGCATACTGGTAATGTAGTATAAATTACCACAGTAAGTTGTCTATTAAGTTATGGAAACTTTTTGGGTATTACTCCAAATTGTCCTATTAGAGAGTTAGGCACTACTGAGTAGTAAACATTATGTGAAGCAAGAAAAAATTAATAAGGTTTTAGCATAGCAAAATATGAGATTCAGTTAGGCAGGGGCCTGTCAACGACATTCATATTTAGTTTTTATAGGTTTTGATAGTCTGAGTCATAAAAAGTACAACTTCTCATAGCATTTTATTTCATCCTGTTCAGCCCTTGTACACTATAAGACTATATAAGATATCCAGTATATCAATAATTGTACTAATGCTATTTTCTACTCCAGTAGTCACTTGCAAAAGTTTCAAAACTAGGGCTGTCAAATTTAATGTGTTAACGCATGCTATTCATTTTAAAATGTATAATATATTATTTTTCCTTAATGGTGTTAATCACACCCCTTGTTCTCTAAGCTAGTGGTTTTTCAAACTGATGGAGGCAGCCCCGGTGAGGTTGACATTATTAAAAAAAATCTTTTGCTTTTGCATTAAAGATTGTCTTTAAACAGCATAGTTTTTAAATAAATATACATTAAACTACAATGTTTTTACATAAAAGTAATTGTATATGAACGTAGCTTTACCAGAGAACAGATTGGCACACAAACAACTGTCAGGTGGTACATGAGGGAGCAAAAAAAGGGTTAAAAAGTGGGACTTAAAGGGACACACAGTGGCAGAACACGGATCTCTACACTAATATGTGGTTCGATTCCACTTCCCCATCTTATGGTATTCCTGCTGTGACACTCCACTCTTGTTCTTCCAAATCGAAGCCCTTCACAGGTCACGTTGGCTCCAAATGAGAAAAGCTCCCTATCATTTCCACACCACTCACCAAGACTGATTGATTTCTGTTAAAGTGAGCACCTCAGGTGAGTGCTTATTTTCTCACCCGCTCCCGCCACCTCACCCGCAGGACAGAGTTGCCAATATTAGGTAAACTTCATCCATCCTTTAAAAATAAATTCATATTTAGGCTGATATTTCAATTCATGGAGGTGGTACACCAAGATAATTGGCCGAAAATGCCTGGCCTAGAGATATCACTTGACATTTAATCACATATGTGTCAATAGTGTGCTGTAATTAAGCATTTGCTTTGATTAGTGGGTCTACTATTACACAAAATCATGCAGTATGACTACAATTAGCAGCAATCAAGATCTAAGATCATGGTCCGCTTCATCGCATTTTATTTATATTAGTGGGGACCCTGAACAGATGGTATAACATTTTGGGGATGCCTTGACTTTAAAATTTGGTTATCCATGATCTAAGTTTTTCCATTAACAAAGAAAGAGCAAGATGAAGTTTATGATGCTTATTTTTGATTTAAAACACTCCAAGGCAGTTCAAAGAACAAAACTTTTGATGCCTGATAATGTAGTGCGGGAAAACTTAAATATCACAGATGTATAATGTTCTTGGCTTTTCAGTTAAAAGCAAAACACACATTTTTTTTATTGTATATTTCACCTTATACAATTCCTTGAATTAGGAAGTTCATAGTTTGTGCATACCCATTAGGATTAGAGCACAGGGTCATCCATTGAACTCCTTCACTGCTCATCTTGGCTCCAAATGAGGGACGATCTCTATAATTTCCAATTCACACACCAAGGCTGATTGACTTCTGTGAAAGGTTAGTGCATATTTTCTTGCCCTATCCCAATACTTCACCCCAGAGCAATTGCAGGTTAAGGGCCTTGCTCAAGGGTCCAGCAGAGTAGTAACAGGGATTCGAACCTGCAACCTTCCAGATACCAGTGCAGAGCCTTAGCCTTATAACCACCACTCCACCTAAATGGTGCTGTTAAAAACTCTAGTGCTAGGCAGCAAAATCTGCAACAGACTATAGTCCATGAATGAAAAATGTGACTTAAATTAATGAATGAAACAAAAGCTAAAGCATTTGGTCCCACTATTTATTGCAAAATGGATCACATTAGACTACAGACTTCTAAATTTAGTTGAAGATACTGAACTGAGAGACTTATCTTTCAGTGAGTACTAATGATTCTTAAACAGTGCCTTCACATGGGAAAATTGTGTCACCTATCAAGGATTTATATGAAGGGACAGTAGGTCGTTTGAGCACCTAGCAAGTTGTAGACTAGTCACATTCATAGGGGACTACTAGACGTTGCTAAATCACCTTGGTTAAACATGTAATTACGGAACATGTTGCGATTAGTCTCAATTATCCATCCATCCATCCATTATAAAACTCTTAAATCATTTGACAGCTCTAGAACTTAGGGCTGCCTCCGTCACTGTGATTAGACTGCTGTTTTTGTCTTGAGACTGTTTTTTGACTTTCATTTCTGTCTGTTACTACATGCAACTGAGAGGGCAAATTTCATGTTTTCTTGTGTAAACATAAGTAAATAAAAACCTTGAAATCTATTGTCCCACATATATTATACATTTTTTCTTTTCTATCTTCTTTGGGGATGACACTTATTTTGAGAGTACAGCACTCAGGGCATTTTTCATCACACGGTAGACACAGCCCTTAATCAGTTTATCGGGTAACTTTCCATCACATCCATTCAAATATCCATTATCCTTATCTTCCGTTTATTCCGTAACAGACTTTCATATTTCCTGGTGTATAAATATAACCTGGCTATAACTACCTAACTCTGATCAACGTTTCAAGAATGTCTTATCCTCAGTTCTCTTAACATTTCAGCCTACATTCCCTCAAGGGCCAACTATCCCTGTAGTACTATATAGCAAATCTCAGGCCTGTCCAAAAATGTTATTTTATTAAATTTCATGCAGAAGATGTCCTGTATTTTATATGGCTTAATCAGATCACTATCGGATCATTTTAGGAGTTCTACCATTAGTGTCTGTTTTAGTACATTGCACTACCCATGATCAAGCTGTATTTGTTTTCTTAGAAAGAAAAGATTAAATTATTAAATTTGTCCTTCACAGTCCCCCAGCACTGATCCTGTCTATCCTTTAAACCTCACTCTCTATCTCTTGTATTTTCACATTCTTCAACTCCTCTAGCATAGTTCCCATTTGTCTACCCCTCTCTCGTCTGCATATCTTCTTTATTTACTACCTGTTTATTTATTTCACCTATTTTTCCCATAATATATTTGGAACTGCCTCTAAAAACAGTCTTTGGAAGTGTGTACCAAATGCATAAGATGAAATCACCGTAGGGCAGTATGCTGCCATGTCTCCTTATTTTAGCTGCATGTTTAGATAGACCAGGTACACATTGTGTGGCCTTTAGGCATAGACACGGTGTGTCCAAGTAGCAAGAGCGATTGCAGGTGACTGATGGGTATTGATCATTTTCCCCTGTAATTTTCTGATCTCATTTCATGGGGAATTTCTGCCTATGGCAATGAGTAGAAAGAAATAGCACAGCTGCTGATATTCTGAGCGTGTTTTGAAAATGAAGTATTTTAAATTTTTTAGGTAGTGTAAAGTAAAGCTCAGAACCTTTCATTATGATGTCATTTTGTTTTCTTTTAAGTGGCAACTTTTTCTTCTGCAGAGCTACAGTTTGATGTAGACTATGTCACTTTTCCCTTCAGATTCTTCAGCAAAAAATTATTTAAATGTGTTTCTTGACTATCTGTAGTGGATCAATCAGGGGCAAGAAAAGAACCCATAAAGCAAACCAAGAATAATTTTAAATTAAAAGAAAAAAACATACCTTTCAATGTGTTATGTTTAATTAATATTTAACACTTCTAGTTGCATAGAACATTCCTCTGCCTTTTTTTTAGTCAAGCATATTCTACAATCAGGGAGCTGTAGATTAAGCATTGACTGTGTGCCCCCTTTCAAAATGCCAACACACCCCTCTTCTTTGCTGATTACAACACAATCAAATAAATTTACTATACAAATTGCCACTTTTAGAACTAGCCAATCAAGCAAGATTTCCAGATTATAAGAAAGAACTGTAATATTAGAAAGTCAGTTTTTCACTGTTGAGGAAAACAAAAGAATATGTTTTCTTGACGTATTTGGTTGTGATTTGCATCTATTTTTGGGGAAAAAGTTCACAGATGTGCTTATATTAAGTGTAAAATGGGATCTACAGTAGTTTACTTCTATAACCTATTATTTTTATTCTTTTGTGCAAAAAAGAGTTATGTCAATCAAAGCTGCCATCAGAAAACTCATTAGTCAAGCCTGTCCTTCAGTTATCATAGCTGACATCTATGTTACGTGTAAATGGTGCACAATCAATTGTATATCCTCTTTTGTTATTGAGTTTATAATGGAACAAAAATATATATCCTTTAATGTTATTGAATGTATAATGTGGGACAGGTGGTAGCGAACCACTGTGAGACAGCAAGATATGTTGGGGTACCACCCTGGTAATCTCATTTAGCCTACAGAAAACAAAAAGCAAAACAATGCATGATGGCACAAAGAAAAAGACAGCTGAAATGTAGTCCTTTGCCGTTAAATGGTTATCAATTCGCCTCCTAGACCATGAATGAGACGTAGTGTTCTGAGGCCATCTGTTTTTATGTTGCCCGGACTAAAAATGGTGGGGCCCTCTCTGAGCATCACAGTCAGGGTTAAGGGAACTCACTTTGTATCTTCTCTGAGCTCTGGCAATAGTCGAGAATACCATTAGTGACAGAACCCGCTCTCGTCCTGGTGTGGTATTGCTTACCTCAGTCGAGCGTGGAAGGTGATCATCACACATGCATGATAAATGGTACAAAAATATATATCCTCTTATGTTATTCAGTTTATTATCAAAAATACGTACCTGTTGAAAGAAAACAGTAAGCAATTAGAGGATAGATACATTATGTCAGGTCAGCTATGGACACCACTTGTTGAACTGCCACTTGGGAACCTTCAGGCTTCACACATTATACAGTCCATGTCTACATTTTGTTATTTATTACTAAAACATGAAAAACGTTTCTGTTTTAACAATGTGTTTGCATAGATTGTTGTAGACACGGAACACACATGAAATGCATGTATTCCAAATAACGATCTATTATTTCCCCTCAAAAACTCCAGCACTTAACTTTAAGATAATCAAGGCTTGAGCTGGGCCCTTTCTGCTTTGGTGGGGGAGATGGTATAGCAGGCCGCTTGCTGTTTTGGCTTATCGATACATTTACCAGACAAAAGACGCTGATGGAGAGTTACGAAGGAATTTAAGGTGGTTTCATAGGCTTTGGTAATTCTAGTGTTAATGCTGCAAATCTTTTTGTTACCTTCCCCACATGTGTGTCTTGACACAATCCCATCTGTAAGCTCTGCTGGTAATTCCTTTCACCTCATGGCTTGGTTTTTGTTCTCATAAACATTGTCACCTGTGGGACCTTATCTAAGCAGGTGTGTGCATTTACTAAACATGCGAAATGAATGGAACTGACCACAGGTGGATTCCAGACAAGGTGTAGAAACATTTCAATAATGATCAATTGAATGGGATGCACTTGAGCCAAATTCAAGTGTCAGAGAAAAGGACCTGAATATTTGTGTTAATGTGATAGTTCAGTTTTTTTATGTTTAATAAATCCGGAAAAAATAAAATAAAAAAAAACTAAAATCCTTTTTGTGGTTTGTAGATTCTGTGGCATTGAGTATTCATTAATTAGGGGAAAAAATAATTTAAGCAGTTTTAACATTTATTACTCATTTACTTTTATGTAACAAGACCTTAACGTACACACCCTTGAGTCTTCATAACACTTATAAAGCATAAGTAAAGTATTGTCACACATGTACAAATAGGAGAAAGCTAAGTGGACCAAAAGAAGGTAATTCCATGCCAGGCCAGAAGGTGGCAGGGTGCGCTAAACTTTCCTCTGTTCTCTCTGCTGACCAAATACGAGAAAACCTGCCCGATTTCTCTTCAAAGACGTCACTTCCGGCTTCAGCAGCCCCGAAAGACGTCACTTCCAGTTCTGGCACCCCGAAAGATGTCACATCCGGTTCTGGCACCATCTTGAAACATCACTTCCGGTCCCGGCATCCAAGATGACATCACTTTTGGGAACTGGTCTATAAAGACACCATTTTGCCTTACAAAATCGGTTCAACTTGAAAGCTTGAGCTGCAACTTCAGTGCTAATTTAAACTTTTGTAGCCAAGTATAATATATGAGTTGCTGCCAAAAATCTTTTTGTATGTCTGAGGCTAAATTTATTCACAGTGTTTATTCATCTCTGCAACGTGACTTACTAACAAAACTTCACTTTGTAGTGATCGAAGGTGGCTTCACTGAAACAAATTTCTCTTGATATTGAATATTTAGTATAAGACCTGAGAATCCTTTATGTTAACAAGTAATATTACCATAATGTCACTATGCCACACTCCACAGAGATGACTGACACATGTACTGATATTTTATAAGTGTTATGAAGACCAAAAGAAGACATTGTTAAGGTCTTGTTACAAAAGAGTAAAAGAGCAATAGATGCATTTTTGCAGCATCTTAACTAAAGTGCTGGCGTCTGAAATAAGGCAGTGAGTAAAGGATCTGGAGGTCACCCAGTCCTCCTATTTAATCCCTTTTCAAGTAGCAAGTGGTTACAGGAATTTATAACTTAATGTGAGGATATTCTAGTAATCCTGAAACTCTGAAAATAAAAGAAACAACTAACTAGAGGCAAATGCCCCCTTTTATACTACAAAACTATTCAGCTAAGTGCCAAAGGTTAAAAAAAAATTAAATGGTGCAAAAACAGGCAGATTGTCCCTTAATTATACAGTCAGGAAGCACACATACAGTATTCCCTCCTAGATGAGGGGTACAGGATGGAAGATTTCTGCTTCTATTAATTTGTCTCAGATTGTATGCAGCACTGAAGAAGGACAATCCTTTGTGAAGTACTCTTCCAATAGAAAGTGAGGTCAGAATTATCATGGTTGCCTCTGCATATTTAAGGAAGGCTATCATAGAACATTCTTAGCTGAATATTGTAGAATAGTGTCCTACTCTTTGTGGCATTATTAAAAGAAATACAAATAAAAAATTAAACTAAACTATTGCAGCCTCTCTTAAGCTAATTCTATTTGGTTGGCAGCTAATAAATAAATTCACCAATTTCATCTTCCCTGTAGCCTTTAATAATCAAGTAGTCTTGTTTCTTTTTCTAAAACATGGGGTACCCAAACATCCGGCCTTTTGCACATACCAAGGTTCATCAAGGCTAATTTATCCCACTGCTAAGGCCTCTGCCTTGCATCCATTCCACCCTGGCAATTCTGTGTCAATTGGGCGTCCTGTCAAAATGCATGTATTCATATTTTCTCAAAAGATTTTTGTAAATGCATTACTATTTCTAAATAGCAAAGATTTATTTACATCATTTTTCACCTCAAGGCCAGGTCTTATTTTATTATTAATTATTGTTAATCTTATTGACAGCCTGATGCAGAACATGAAGAGGTCCACTAAAGTGTTAAAGCCTTGAGCTCTTTTATTTGTCATTAAACTGCACTAATCAAAGCTGGCTGCTAAATTTAGGTTGGAATTGATTAGTCAGGCCATTGACAAATCAGTCAAGCACAGAGTTCTTTTTCATTTACAAATCTGCACCTCTGAGCTCCCTCTGTATTTATTTACAAATTGATCAAGAGCTGCAGATGAAAGCCAATATTCTATGTAATTTTCACTAAATAAAACAAGACCTCAGCTCAGAACAAAGCGAATAGAACAACAGCTCAAAGGGAGATTTTCATTACATGTGTGGCACCGCCCGAAGGGCAGTCAAGCACATGACGATGCGACAGACCCCTCCCCTAGGTGGGTGGAGTTTGAAACAGACTCAAAATCATTGAGCTCATCGATTCATCCTAGGAAACTTCAGGCCCTCTAAGCACACATTTCTTGAAAGTTTCTTTATAAATGTTTTGTTTTCCTTGATGTATTTTTAGTTATACTTCACATTTTACACACTGTGAAAACTCATTTCAATAAATGTATTTTAATTCATATTAGCAACTTTACCTTATTCAATTCTATGAACTTCATAAAACAAACATCGTCTCATAACCCAAGCAGGCTATACACTAATTACAAATAGAGATGGGTTTTGTGTTGTGGCAGTTATTATTTAAAGCAATTTTACAAATTAATGAACACATAAAACCTTTGAAACTGAATTTCAGTTCATTTTTATCTAGTGACTTCTGTTTTATTTACTAGCTTTGACATGGATGAACATGTAACAGCTGTCACGGAGACATGGCACAGTACGTACTTTGTCATCATTTTCTGCTGTCATGCATCCGTGTCACTGACTGTATCTGGTGGCACATTCAGCTGTGCAATAAGCTTCTTCACAGGTAAGAAGCTGCTTGTTATTCGCAGTGCTCTAAGCACATGTCCCAGTCATGCCATCTCAAGGTAAATAGCCACCATAAGCAATTTCTTAACAGAGACAACACCCACCCCACAATCCTCAGTAAGTGTAGTGTAATGTCATTTATGGTGCCAACATTATGCCTCTTTCAACTCACTGAGTTAATGTGCATTCAAGTCAAGTGAAACTACATTTAAAACACCCTAAATTTAACCAAAGTGCTATATAAGTTAAGCTAAAATAAACAATTAAAATATGTATAATGTAAAGGAGACAAGAGCACAAGATAAAGGGTCTAGGGCACCCGGAGGCAAACCCTGTATATCAAAGTTATGCAAAAGGCGTAAAAATTAAACACATTGTAATGTGCAAAACTGAGATGTCCTTGCAATCAGTCAGTCTGCCGAAGATTGGGGTGTTTCCTCTTTTGATGGATTCTGGGAGGAAGGGCTGGGTCTAGGTGGTCTGACCTCGGAAGTGACATCACAGTGGGAGAGGTGTCAATATTCCTTTCTGCAGGAAGAGAAGAAGAAGAGAGAACATTATTACACAGTGCCCCCTCATGTCTTGGCGGTAAATTACACTCACATAAGCCTTTAGGTTGTTCATCAAGTACGTGCATGTGATAATACAATAACAAAACCATAGTTCTTGGGATGAAACTGTTTCTGAACCGCGAGATCTGTACAGGAAAGGCTTTGAAATGTTTTGCCGTGGCTGAGGCAGCATGTGCTTGATGCTGTATACCGATAATTCTCTTTCGGATCAGCTGCTGCTGTGATTCCCCACTCAGATACAGTGATATAAATACTCCGAGTGGTGCAGTGAGAGTAATATGGAAAAAGATGATCCACTGTGGCAGCCCTTAAAGGGAGCAGCTGAAAGAAGAAAAAGAAGAAGAAGATGGTGCAGTGAAAGTAACAACGCTAAAGCAGTTATGGTATTTGAAATACTTTGGCTATTCCCTGTGCCATTATATTGTTCCAGGTTAATTACAATCAGATGTATTACACTAATAAACAATATGCGGTTAGTTTCAGTGTATTTATAAAGCTGCGTCAGGAATGTGATTCTAAGAAATAAAGGGTAACCACACAGGAACAGTAGCACTGCTTTGACGCTGGGTTTCACCAGTCTGCAAAACCAAACGGAGAACTTGCGTACGACAAGGCATGAGGTACCGTGGAAAAGTGTGTGGCTTTACGCCAAGTGTAGGTTTTATACATCGCGGTTTGAACGTGGAAACATTCTTACGCAACATTTCTGTGTGTACGCACCGTTTATACATGAGGCCCCTGGTAGGCTGCAGTGGCTGTAAGTTTTCATTCTAACCCTTTTCCAGATCAGTGAGAAGTTCTCACTGCTAATTAACTCCTTTTCCCTTAATTTTAATAGCCCTGTTTTTAAGGATTCAGTCCTCTGAATTGATTTGTTTCTTAACTAAATGGCATCCAAACAGAAATGAGATGTGAAACAAGCCAACAGATGACCAGCTAAATTGGAACGTCAAACTCCAGCCAATTTCACTCCAACCGGTTTCTTAATGAGAAGCCAGTTCTTGCTCTTAATTAAAGGTGTTATTGAATATCATGACTTGTTACTGCTTTCATTCTACCACAGCAGACTGTTGATTTTCTATTTTTTCTAAGACCACCATCAAGATGTTTTGGTGACCTGAGCAGACCAACATGAACGAGCGCTTCATCTTTCTTTATTTTTAGGTTAGTTGGTCATGTGGCGCCGTGTTTTGTGTCTCATTATTGTTTGGCTGTTCTTTAAGGAAAAAGAAACGACTAAGGCAGGGTTGTCGAACTCCGGTTCTTAAGGGCCGCAGTGGCTGCAGGTTTTCATTCTAACCTTTTTCTTAATTAGTGACCAGTTTTTGATGATAACTTCTTTTGCCTTCATTTTAATTAATTTGACTCAGACCCCTTGACTGTTTCTTTTTCCTTAATTAGCAACCAAACAATAATGAAATAAAAAACAAGCACCCACATGAGCAGCTCACCTGTGCCCATCACACAATATCTGAAAATAAAGAAAGGTGGTGGTCTCAGTAAGGTTAATCTCTTAGGTCACCATAACATTTTGACGGTACTCTTAGAAAAAACAGAAAACAGTTTTTGAAATGTCTGCTGTAGCAGAATGAGAGCAGCAACAAGCCATGGAATGAAATAACGGGTTTAATTAACAGCAAGAATTAGCTTCTCATTAAGAAAGTGGTTGGAGAGAATTTGGTTAGAGTTTGAAGCCCTGATTTAGCCATCATCTGTTTTCCTTGTTTCATGTTTCATTTCTGTTTGGCTGTCATTTAATGAAGAAAAGAATCAATTCAGAGCAATGAATCCTTAAAAACAGGGCTATTAAAGTGAAGGGAAACAAAACTAATTAGCAGTGAAAACTGGTCACTGATTAGGAAAAGGGTTAGAATGAAAACCTGTAGCCACAGCGGCCCTCTAGGCCCAGAGTTCGACACCCCTGAACTAAAGGGTCTGAGTCACGGTAATTAAAACTAAGGCAAAAAAAAAAAAATTAATCAGTAGTAAAAACAGCTTACTAATTAAGAAGATGGTTAGAATGAAAACCTGCAGTCACTGCGGCCCGCCTGGACCGGAGTTGGACACCCCGATTTAGTGTTTTATCGCAGTGGAAAGCCCACAAAGATTACAAAGGAAAAAAGACGCAGGGAAAGTGAAAGCTATAGGACTAAAAGCAAGGGTGTGTCACTCAAGCGCCTTCTTTCTCATCATCAGCTGCCTTTATCATGTTCAACAGTGCACATGAAACACACAAATGTAGCGGGTCCTACATGTCCTTTGAGTGGGAGTGGGTAAGAGAATCATTGGGCACATTTGAAAAAGTTAGCATGTTGAAATAAATACAAAAGTTAATGCATAAAAATTAGCCACACTTTCTAAATAGTCTTAGTTAAGAAAGCAGAGTCCTAAATTAGTGGTCTGAATGGAGAGCTTCTATCTAATATTATTCTATTAAATCCTGAACACAGAGTGTCCCAAGGTTGCAGCATTACCAATTAGCTCAGTGACAAGTTCAGAGTGACTTTAGAAAGGGCTATGATGATGGAGAGCAGCAGGAAGAAGAAACCACTCTGTTCCTCCTCAGAGTACAACTGTTTCTACGGATGGAAACCATTTGTTATATTGTGTGTTCCTCCATTGTTAATACTTTATAATAATGTCCTTGATCTTTGACTCTAATATATGCTGGCTGTTATTTTGTCCAAGCTTTTAGCACCTTTATAAGAGTTTGATGCTAATAGAATTCATAACTTTCATGTTAGGAGAGCTGATTAGCTTTAAAGAACATTGTACTGTATTGTTTGTAAGAAAGGGATGTTATATGGAACGTCTTCAGCCAAGGCGTAACTGCACTGAACAGTTAGCCATCTTGTCAGCAGCCATACCACCAGTGCTTCTGAACAGGTCAGTCACCTGAACCTAAGCATGTTCAGGCCTGGCCAGTACTTGGAATGAACACCATGTAGGAAAAAGGGTGGGTTGCTACTGGAAAAGGTGTTGGTGAGGCCAACAGGGGCCGTTACCCAGTGGTCTGGGTGTGGATCCCAATGCCCCAGTGCAGTGATAGGGACACTGTGCTTATAAACATGGCACCGTCCTTCAGATGAAACGTAAAACCAAGGTCCTGATTCTCTGTGGTCATTAAAGATCTCTGAGCATCTTTTGAAAGTTGAAGCTTTTATTCCAATATCCTAGCTAAATTGCCCATCACAGCCCTGTTCATTCTGCCCCCCAATCATCCCTTGTCTCTAACTGTCTATCTTTCTCTCACCACTTCTCCACCTAATAGCTAATGGGTGGTGAGCATTCTGGTACAATAATGGCTGCTGCCGCATCATCCACATGGGTACTACACATTGGTGGTGGTTCAAGAGGTTCCCCTCTGTCTAAGCACTTTCAGCATCGAGAAAAGAGCAATATAAATGTAATCAGTTATTATTATTGTAACTTCGGTTTCTGCTCTAAAGCAAGTCTTTCTTCTATTTGTATGTTTCCAGAACAGATGCAAAATGTACAATACAGATTAACTGAAGCAAATGAAAGCATTAATGACATAAACTGGATGCTTGATTCTCATCCCTGAGATGTGGCATCTGTTTTTCACATCCCTTGTATGAACCTTGTCCGTTGAATGTTGTGTCATTAATTTCTATATCTTTGGGGCTTTTTTAAGGCTAGGCGTATTATACTCTGGAGGCTATAGCACTAATTTAAAATAAAAAAAAAAACATTTTTAATGTTCCCTGCTTCCCATGGGCAGCATAAAATGGCTACTGTGGAAATACTCTGCTAATGTCTTTATGTAAAACGTGCCGCTGTTATGAACATATTAAAAAACATAAAGGATGAACATTTCTTCTTATAGGACAGAGCATAATGTCATTCTCTGTGACCTACCAAATGTGAAGATCTTGTATGTGCCAACACGTTGCTATAAACAGCAATACTATAAATAAAGAGATACACAGATAGACAGCTAGCTGTTTACATTTACTTATTTCTCTGACACCTTTATTCAAAGCAGCTTAAAACATTTAAGATACAATTAGTTACATTTCTTTCATTTTTCCAGTGAGAGCACAAGCTGATGAAGTGACATTCTCATGATGACACAGTGCAAGTAGCAGGACTTGAACCCACAACCTCAGGGTTTGAAGTCCAAAATGTGCTGACTGGTCATAATTGTGAGAAGGATAAACACAGCCATATACAGAAAGATCCTTGAAGAAAACCTGCTCCAGAGTGCACATAACCCCAGACTAGGATGATGTTTCAACTTTCAATATGACAATAACTTGAAGCATACAATCAAGAAAATGCTCGATTGGCTACAGAACAAGTGTCCGAGTAGTCTTGAGTGGTCTAGGCAAAGCCCAGACTTAAAAATCACAGAACATCTTCGGGTTTCACCACAGATGCTTCCCATCCAGTCTAACAGACCTTGAGAGGATCTCCCAGAAAGAATGGGGTAAATTGCTCAAGTCCAGGTTTGCAAAGCTTGTAGATACTTCCCAAGAAAACTGGAAGCTGTAACTGCTGCCAAAGGAGTGTCAACACTGCTGGGTCTGAATACATACATGAATGAGAGATTTCAGTTTTTGATTTTTAATAAATCTGAAAGCATGTTTTCATTTTGTCATGTTGGGTTCTTAAGTGTACATTAATAGAGACAGTGGAAAATGTATCCATTTAAAGTTAAATCTACAACACAATAAAGTGTACGGAAAGTGAAGGGGTCTGAAAACTTTCTGGTGTCACTCTGGATCCATTTCAATGTGCATTGTATATCCATTCAGGATGCAATGATGGTGCAGTGGTTAGCACTGCTCTCTTACACATCAAGTATCCTGGGCTGAAGTTGTGTGGTGTTTGCACATTCTACTTGTGCCCTTTGGGTACTCTGGATTCATTCCCATATCTGAAAAGCTATGGTGGTTATTTTTTGGCATAGTGTGTATGAGTGTATGAGTAATAGGCTGACACCGTGCCCAGGGCTGTGTCCTGTGAGTTCTTCTTGGATAGGCTCCATCTCTCCATGCATTTTAATCAGAATAGGCGAGATTGAGAATGAGCTAATGTAAGATGCAATGCAGTACAATACAATTTATTTTTTGTGTAGCCCAAAATCACATAAGAAGTGCCGCAATGGGCTTTAACAGGCCCTGCCTTTTGACAGCCCCCCAGCCTTAACTCTCAAAGAAAACAAGGAAAAACTCCCAAAAAAGCCCTTGTAGGGAAAAAAAAATGGAAGAAACCTTGGGAAAGGCAGTTCAAAAAGAGACCCTTTTCCATGTAGGTTGGGCATGCAGTGGGTGTCAAAAAGAAGGGGGCCAATATAATACAATACACAAACAGAACACAAGTAATCATCAATACAATATAATAGTGCAACAGAAATATGACAAGTACAGAGCAGAATTCAACAGTAGATGATATTACATAATATGATTTGGATTAGTTCAGAGTCTTGGAGACCTCGGCCATCAAGCTGCCTCCCCCTATTGGCCATTCCACAGCTGAGACAGCACTGGGCCAGCCAATCTCATTAAACCAGGGTGAGTTTCTGTGTGCTTTGATCACTTATGTTTTAAGGGGATCCACTGCGTCCAGAGCATCTCTCAAGGTCATATTATAATGTGATGTTAGCTGATCTAAATTATTTTTCACATTTACAGTTGATGTTAACTGATCTAAATGGTTTTCCAAAATTACACTTGACTTAATCAAAGTATCTATACATTTTGAAGCAGAGTTACAGTCTAGATGTCGCAGTCTTTATTTTAATTTGAGTGTATTGGTGAGGGCAGAACCAAATCTAACGTAATTAAGTAGTGATTGGAAATAACTTAATTTATTGAAGTAATATTTAAATTTTGAATTTCAACTTTGTCTGTTATAATTAAATCTAACGTGTGGTAATGATTATGAGTTGGACTTTTGAGAACCTGACAAAATCCTACTGAATTTAACAAATAAGTAAAAACATTTATTGAAAGTGTCAGTTTCCACATCAATGTGTACATTAAAATAGTCCATCAGTACTACTTGATCATAATTTATAGCCAAATCAAATAAAAGGTTACCAAATTCAGTCATGAACAATGAATATGGCCCTTGTGGTCTGTAGACTAACACTACAATTGTGTTGAAACCTGTTTTATCATTTAAAATTAATTCCTCAAAGAATGTGAGGTCGCCTAAATTTTTAGAAGCGATTTGCATTTTGTCACAATGAATTATTCTAAGACCTCCTCTTTGACCAGAATCTCTACATTTATGAAGAAACAAGTACCCATCTGGTGATGCCTCAGCTAGGGAAACAGTGTCAGATTTACTAAACCAGGTTTCAGTAAGAAGATACAAATCAGTTTTAGCACTTAATATAATATCATTTAACAAAATGGCTGTACTGCCAAGAGAGTGAATGTTCAATAAGCAACATTTGAAAATGCATACTTCTTTCTGAACTGGTGATATATTTTTTGTTTTAAGGAGAACTACGTTTCTATTACAGGTGCCTCTGTTGGAGGGTCTTGTTTTATCTCTTGGTCTAATTATACACCTTATTTTTTGGTCATCAAGTAATTTAAGGCCTGCATCATGACTAAATTTACTGGATACCCCACAACAGGGATTATGGGTAACAGCTTCGGGAAAGCAACATGTGGGATTTGAGATCACTTGACTGCTGCCTCTATGGTGCTCTAATCAGTCAGCCAGGCAGTTTTGCTGCCATATTTTGGGATAAGATCAAAAGATCAAAGGGCAAAAGATCCCCTCCAGTTAGGATGAAGACCATCTCTTTTGAAAAATACAGGCCTTTCCCAAAAATCATCCCACAAAGCTATGCTTTTATTTGCACACCAGGTTTCTAGCCAGCAGTAAAGGGAACACAATCTGCTATAAATCACATCCCCTCTATATAATCTTGGTAAGGGGCCAGACACAACAAAACATTTTCTTTTAGCTTTGGTTCATAGAGAGATGAAGTTCATCTTTAATTCCTCAGATTGCTGTAAATAAATATCATTAGTGATGACATGCAGCAATAAGGTATATACTTCATCGTCTGCAACATGATCCAATGTGGCCTCTATGTCAGAAATCTTCACCCCTGAGAGGCATTTAAAATTAACTGCAGGTTTAACATAGTTTGGAATTCTATCATTCCACACCATGGAATCTCTAATTATGAGCACTTTGTTGTTCTCAGGATCCACAGGCGTGCTGCAGAGTGCTGAGAATCTGTTCCGAATTGGTGATCTGGGTGCCAAGGGGCAAACTTTTGGCTTCTTAGACCCCAGACATACTGTTACCCACTTGCCCTGTGGCTGAAATGGTGCTGCTGATTTCGACCAAGCAATGACTGCAGTGGGACCTGGAGAGACTGAAGACGAATTAGAAATAGCTGAATATCCATTGAACCTTACTCTTATTCGATGTTAATTAATGTTGATTTATTTTGTTTTCTTATTGTGTCTTTTATTTTTCTATTCTTTACTATGTAAAGCACTTTGAGCTACTGTTTGTATGAAAATGTGCTATATAAATAAATGTTGTTGTTGAATTGTGTAAACAAACTGAGTTGATCCAATTTTTGGTTTGCCTAATTGATTTCAGAGTCCTAACGTGGTCCTCCAATTCATGTATTTTCCCGACCAACTCTAAATTAACTGAACACTTTTGGCAGGTGAAGCTGTCTACATTGTTGGCCGGAAAACCTGAACTGTACATGCTGCAGGACACACAATATATAAATGTGCTCTCAACAGGCAGAGAACAGATGGAACATACGTTTAGCACTGAGTTCATCTTCTCTGTTCCTGCAGTAACTTTGGTGCTTTCCGCGTTCTGCTGAATCGCTAAGAGACCGTTGGGTTTAGGTTTCCACCACCCGCTGGGTCATTTACTTCGATTTTTCACTGCCAGTTATTTCTCCTGTTTAGCTGTTGGCTTTACTCCAGTTGAACTTGCTCAGGTGTTTGCGAAGGGCTATGTGCTTGTAGGAGACGCTTCTGCTTTGTGCTTCCGTTCGCTGCTAATCCGAAGAGGTGGGGCGTAAAAGAGAGAGAGAAAGAGAGAGAATTGAGTGAGAAATACCAAAGAAAGATTCAATATGCGTCCAGTTTTGATGTTAACTTAAAAGACAAACTTTTAACCAACTAGATCTGAAAATATAGTCCAAGAAAATACACCAATCTCCCAATTTTGTAGACCAATTTAGTTCGATATAGGGTCATGAGGACCTTGAACCCTAGCTAAGCAGCACTGGACACAAAGATGGAACCAAATCTGAATGGGATGCCAGTTCATCATAGAACACACTCACACATTTAGAGTGACCAGTTTACCTAACATGCTTGTCTTTTGGGATTTGGGAGGAAAATGTAAGCTGTTGGAGAAAAGGCCACACGGACATGGGGAGGACATGCAAACTCCAAATGCATGGTGTCTGAGCCAGGATTTAAACTCTAACTTATGTTTGTAGACTTGTTAAGTCATTATTTTCACATGTACAGAATACAGTGAAATTCTTACTTTCATTTGCTAATCGACATACAACACATCGGAACTCTCCAGCATCATTAGTGCCTCTTCCTAACATGAAAATTCTCAGAACAACCCAGCAGCAATAAATGATATGGTTCCATTCCTGGACACAATGTATATAGATATGTGTGCTACCTGCATTATTTATTTTCAAGTCCCTAAGAAACATAGCTTTTTCTCTTGATCTGTATTTCAACAAACAAACACTTTTATATTGCAGCAAACCCAATGAATAAGAAACAAAATCAACAACGGATGCTTTACCTACCCTGTTTGCAATTTACAGTTCCCTTTCACTTCGTTTTCTCTCACTGATGTTGCCATTTTGTCTGAGGCTTATTAGAACAGAAGGAAAAAAAAACATTCCTAGGTGATGCCAGGCAGAGTTCAGTTTGAAAACTTCCAAGACACACAATTACAGAGCACTGAAGCACAGAGCAGAAAAGTTTAATGAGAACATTGCTACAACAGTATAAATATAAATAAATCAAATCAAACATAACCTTTTTGGGGCACAACAATAATGTCAACATTAATACTTTTATCGTGTCACTTCCCAATAAATGATTCTTCTTCTTTTGGCTGCTGCCATTAGGGTTTGCCACAGCAGATCATTTTACTTGCTGTGGCAGACGGCTGGGACCCTGGCCTGGCTAGGACACCTGGAGAGCACAAGGACCAGGAGAGAGGCGTTATCTTCCCTGGGCTGCAAGAGGGCAGACCCCGTGGATTGGATCGGGGCCACAGGAATGAAGTTTGGAAGCTCAACTCCTGTTGGGGCTCGTGGCCACTGCCAAGAGGCACCCGGATCATTCTGAATCTATGGACTGCAGCACTTCCTTTACACCAGGAAGTGCTGCAGGAAGTTCATCAGGGAGCACCTGAAGCACATCCAGGTGCAACATAACTGGGGCCGCCTCACTCCATTCGAGAAGACGGAGTCAGGACACAGAGGACAGAGCTTGAGAGGAGAGAAGAGGAGAGGAGGAGGAGGCGGCGGCAGCAGCAGCAGCAGCAGCAGCTAAGGAAAAGAGAAAAAAATGATGGCCTGTGGATTAAACAGCATTCCAGGGCAAAATGGAATCGCACCTCAATTTAGGAGGACATTGCACAAAACAAGTTTGATTAATATGGAAATCTTCACAATGGATTTTTTTATGGTTCTTTAATTTCATGTAAACTGAAGTAGTAGTAATCTATCAAAGTCAATTAGCCTATAGGATCTTCTGGGCCAAATTGATTAGCAGTGTGTCTTTTATTATTAAAAGTGTGCTTCTGATTTAATTCTTTCTTTTACACTTTTTGAATTGTACCCTGTCTGCAGATAAACTCCTTCCTATAATGCACAGGATTGGCCATTGGAGGCTGGTGAGAAACCATGAAGTTACAAATCCTTTGGTGTCTGAGTTCAGCAGCACAAAAACTAAATTAAAAGCGAAGCCTCTGTGGAAAATAAATTGACCTCCACTCCATCTAACCAGGATGCTTCAGCACCTTGTCTGAGCTCAGTGTAGTCGAGGTGTTCTTTAGCCTTGAGCTGATAAATGCAGTTATGCAAATCTCTGCTGTGCTCTGATACAATGGAGCCTCTATGTTCACTGCAAGGCATTTGTCTTCCCTCTTGTAACTGATAGGTTCACAAAGACTAAGCTCATTTACTGTGTAGAATAAACCGCGTGAATTAATGATCTTGTATGCATATTGTGTAGGCATGTGATATTTGACCTGTAGCTGGGTGATAGCAAACTCTGTCACATTTTCTATAAAATTAACTATGCCATCAAGTGAAATGCAAACTTAAATTAGAACAGCTGCCAAAGACAAAGTCAGGGGACCCGTTTATGAAGAGAAGCATGCCGAGCAGCTAGACACTTGAACACCAGTGCAGATCATTTGCAGAGGGTTTATTAGGATGTCGTTTCTTTAAATTAATCGAGTTACCTCAGGTGGGACTTGATGAGCTAATCAGCCTCGCCTCACCTAGCTGAGGAATTTCCTAGTTAGGGAGCCCCCAATTGAATCTGAGCCGTGATTTAATCCTCTGTGGACGAGGGCATTTGAAAGGCAGGCTGTGTTAATTAATTGAAAGCTTGTAGCCAGCATGTAAATTAAATCAATGGATCTTGCCATTGCCCAAGCCTGGCAAGGGCATCTTTTTTGTTTCTCACTTTTGATTGGGCTCTTTAGATGCATTTTAAACTCGATGTGCTGTACCCTATTTTTTAAAACCATATGTTACATGTTTGCTTTCATTCTGTTTACTTGAACAAGAAAGCAGCTCTTCACAAATTGGCAAGCTGAGAAATCGTTATTCATTTTTAACCATATTAAAGAATTATGAGAAGAAGAGTCACATAACTGAGAGATATGTACTGTAAGTTGTGAGAAAATAGACAATTAAAGTGTAATTGTAATGTACGCTTTAACATGTTTAGTGGAAACAAATGAGCTCCACAGATGATTGTAGACCTGTTTCCTGCAGTGTTAAATGCTTCTATGGTAATCTTTAAGGTGATTCCTTAAATTACTATAACTTTTATGGCTCTTCATTGTGTGTCTAATCATCTCTGGGATTTTGAGAGTAGGAGTAAGGCCTTCGGGCTGATAGACTAACTTTTGTAGGTGGAGAGACAAAATAGCCTGAAATATGTGTTCCAGGTGTTGCAGGTGGGGGGTATTGTCATCTAGCAAAAAGAGCTCTGACATTCTTTGATGATTCCTTCCTTACAATTCTATCTATCTATCATGTGGTATCATCAACAACATTACAATTTGTTTAATGCCTAAATCAGTAATCCCCAACTGCGGTCCTGAAGGGAACCAGTGGCTGCAGGCTTTCATTCTCACTCTATTCTTAATTAGTGACCTGTTTTTGCTGCTAATTAACTTCTTTTGAAATAATTTTAATTGACTTGTCTTTTAAGATTTGTGCCCCTGAATTTCTACATTTCTTTCCTTAAATGGCACCGAAACAGAAATGAAATGTGCAGTGAGTGAGCCAACAGAAGACCAAATAAGTCAGGGTCTCAAAATCCAACCAATTACACTCCACCCAGTTGCTTAATTAGGCGCTGATTCTTGTTGCTAATTAAACTCGTTCTTTAATTCCTTGGCTTGTTGCTGCTGTCATTGTGCAATAGCAAACATTTACAATATTGTTGATTTTCTCTTTTCTAATAGTACTATTAAAATGTTTTGGGGACCTGAGCAGATCTGCATTCCTGAGACCTTCAGCTTTCTTTATTTTCGATATTGTATGATCGACACAGTTTGCTGGTCATGTTTTGACTCATTTATTATATCATTATTGTTTGACTGTTAATTAAGGAAAAAGAAGTAGTTAGGCGCCGCAGCGAGTGGCAAACTTTTCCAACAGCTCCGTGTATGACTTTATCAATGTGAATTTCCCCTTGGGGATTAATAAAGTATCTACCTATCTAGAAACAATCGAGTGATCTGAGTCTTCAAGAACAAGTCGATTACAATTTATTCAAAAGAAGTCAATTAGCAGCAAAACCAGGTCACTGATTAAGAAAAGGGTTAGAATGAAAACCTGCAGTCACTGGGGCTCTGCAGGACCGGAGTTGGGGACCCCTGACCTAAATTGTTAAACAAGGATACAGAGACCCTTCTAGTCGTGAGGTATGACTGATTTGCTGACCTCATCAGTCAAACCAGCCCCTGAAAATCGCTGCCCATGTCTACTTTTCCAATTGATTGCAGACATTTCCTGCCACTCATGCTACCTGACATGGCTGGCGCTGTAAATGAGGTTAACAGATACAGCGAATTTAGATGCAGTCTTTTATGTTTTCTCCATTCTGTTTTATTCTGTGCAACACGAGACATCGGAAAGACAAATTTTTCTTCTGCTTGTGTTCTTTATTCCCTATTACTACATTCTATGCACTATAATTCCTAATAAGCATCCATTTGTTGTCAGCTCTCTTGCATGCAGAGTCCACCCCTACGACCAGAGACAAAATCAGACTTGTTTGATTTTATCAGAGCAAGTCACATTACACAATTGGCTTCATTTGGAGTGTGCCACCAACTCCATTGCTAAGATTTTGCAAATGAAGGCTGCAACTGAAAAATCTTGCATAATGTCGCATAATGTGACATACCCTTAACTTAGACCCAGAATAAATAATGATTCACCTGCCTGCTCTCCAATTGTATAGACAACTTTCCATACTGTACCTGTAGGTGTCTTTTGTTGGCATTCATTAGAAAAGTGCACTGTGTAAAATAAAGTTACTTGTTGTTGAAGAGAGTAATGGTTTTCTCAGAAGAACTGGGATATATTAGAATAAAGAAAGTTCCCTGAATTTATATTTCTAGGCATTCTATTCTATGTAAGCCCTCCAACCTGCAGGGAAAACCTTGGGGCTGGTGGCAGAATTGGCACTCCAGCCACCATACAAAAACCTCATACTGCAGCGTTTCTCAACCATTAAGTATTTGCGACCCGAGTTTTCATAACAGTTTTAATCGCGCCCCCCCTAACATTTTTTTTTGAAATGTAGATACATGTTTTATTATACCTACTTAACTTTTATCGACATTTATCTAACCCAATATTTATTGTACTACTATCAGAATGTACAGTAGTTTAACTTCATTTGTTTTGGTTTCAACAGATTGTTTTTCATATTTTTGTTTCTTGTTTTTTTTTTTTCACATCTTCACGCCCCCCTTTTTGTTACTTCGCGCCCCCCTACGGCTGCCCGCCCCACAGGTTGAGAACCACTGTCATACTGGTTCTATTCCATCTAAACTAGTGTGGTGCTGAGGTGTCACCCGCCGCATGGCTGCACTCAGGTCCTAATTTTGGATCCTGAGTTGGTTTGTCATGTGGTGGGTGCAGCAATGCGCTGTATCAGTTCGTGCTCCCAAACTCCTCCCCTAGTGTCCTACATTTACATTTCTAGGCATTCTAGTTCAGTGTTTCTCAACTGGTATCAGTCCTTAAAATATGCTTGGGAAAATCAATACATTTCCAGGTTATGAGTTTTAGGCAATGAGAACAATTTTCAGATTATATTTCAAATGAAAAAGTACATCATGTTCTTTCTAGATGCCGAAACCCCAAGAAGGACAAACCCGCCAATCTAATATTAATAAATCTGGATGGTCAAAACTCCAGGTTGTACCAATGCCGCTGATCTAAAGTAAGTAAGTCTGAAACCTTGAAACTCTCTGCCCTCCAATATGATGATAAATCTGGAAGGCAGAATTTTAGGTCTATTAAGAAGTCAGACTTAAAAAGCCAAAACTAGCACTTACAATTTTCTATTTCAGGCACCAGCTGGACAAATTACAATATGGTGTAAATAAGTCTGTTATATTTTCCATCTCCCAAGTCCACAAAGATTGTCTCAGTCTTCTTTTTTTTTGAAATTTTATTCATTTTATTGAAATCATTCCATACAAATCAATCAATTTTATATAAAGTAGTATTGAGAAGAAGTCGACCCCCACCCCTGAGAGAGAGAGCAAGGCAAACGGAGTAAAATTTAATGCTTGTAAACACACCTAAATTGATAAGTTTGATAAGCCAATAGAGATGAATGGAGAAGTAAAAGAAATACAGAAATAATTGCTTCTTCTGTGCTTTAAGAGCTTATTTTAAAATATTACTGATTAGATCCTGCCATGTTTTGAAAAAAATCTGTACAGATCCTCTAACTGAGTATTTGATTTTTTCCAATTTCAAATAGTATAAAACAGCGGCTTCCCACTGACTTAAAAGAGGAGAGTTTGGATTCTTCAAGTTTAGCAGAATAAGTCTACGTGCCAAAAGTCTAGTGGATGCAATCACAGTTTGTTTGTCCTTCTCTGTTTTAAACCCATCTGGGAGAACCCCAAACACAGCTGTAAATGGGTTACGAGGGATTGTGAGACAAAGGCTGTCTGAAATTATTGTCCAGAATGATGTTAATTTGGTGCAGGCCCAGAACATGTGACCCAGTGAGGCTGGGACTTGATTGCAGCGTTCACAGGTTGGATCATGCCCTGGAAAGATTTTGGAGAGTTTTAGACGAGACAGATGTGCTCAATATATAATTTTGAGTTAAATAATTGTACGCTTTGTGCATATGGAGCTCGAGTGAATTCTCTGCATTGCTATTTTTCACTCCTTTTCTGATATATTAATTGAGAGATCTTTTTCCCAGTGTCCTCTTGCATCTTTGAAAGGGAGGGACTGTAAAAGGATTTTATATATTGCAGAAATGGTGTCTGAGTCCTTGAAATTGAGCAATATTTTTTCCAGCATGGATTAGGGTGCAAGATGAGGAAAATCGGGAAGGTTCTGTTTAGCAAAGTTCCTAATTTGAAGATAGTGAAAGTAATGTGTAGGTGGAATGTTAAATTTGGAATGTTATTGTTCATAGGAAGCAAATACGTTGTCTATATAAAGATCTCTAAGCAAGTTAATCCCAAATTTTTTCCAGATATTAAAAACTGCATATGTTTGCGAAGGTTGAAAGAGGTGGTTCTCTTGCAGAGGTGCCACAGATAGAAGCTTCTCCGTCTTAAAATGCTTTCTACATTGGTTCCATATTTTGAGTGAGTGAAGCACAATTGGGTTATTAGTGTATTGCTGATAACTTGCATTAATTGGGGCACAAAGCAGGGAATATAAAGAAGTACTACAGGATTTTACTTCTATTGCGGACGAAGCCTGTGTATGTTCTTCAATTTGTGTCCAGGTTTTTATAGCTTGTATATTTGCTGCCCAGTAATAAAACTGTAAGTTAGGTAGAGCCATGCCACATTCTGACTTTTGTCTTTGTAGGGACGCTCTTTGGAAACATGGATGTTTTGAGTTCAAAATAAACAAAGTTATTGTTGAATCTTATTGCTTAAAAAATGATTTATCGATGTATATTGGGATGTTTTGAAATAAAAAAGGAGCCTAGGAAGAATATTCATCTTAACAGTGTTAATTCTTCCAGCTAGAGTGAGATGAAGGGTTGACCATTTATGCAAGTCTTGCTTAATTTTTTCCATGCAGATGGCGAAATTTTGTTGATAAAGAGCTTTATGTTTACTTGTGATGTTTACCCCTAGGTATTTAAACTGTTCTGCAATGATAAAAGGTTGGGTATCTAATCTAATATTATATGATTGAGAATTCACTGGAAAGAGTATACTTTTATTCAGATTAATTCTGAGACCAGATATCTTTTGAAATTCTGTGAGTGCTGTTAAGACTGCAGGCACAGAATTTTTTGGGTCTGATATATACAGTACCATATTATCTGCATATAGAGAGATTTTCTGTTCTAGTCCTTCAGTTCCTAATCCCCTTTATCTGATCAGCATTTCAACAGTGTATTGCCAGTGGTTCAATGGCAATTGCAAACAGTAGCGGTGACAAGGGGCATATTTGGTACCACGTTCTAGTTTAAAGTAGTCTGAACAAATGCTGTTAGATAGATAGATAGATAGATACTTTATTAATCCCAAGGGGAAATTCACATAATCCAGCAGCAGTATACTGATACAAAGAAAAAATATTCAATTAATTAGTAATAAAAATGAAAAAAATTAAAATAAAATTAATGTAAGCATTTACTCCCCCGGGTGGAATTGAAGAGTCGCATAGTGTGGGGGAGGAACGATCTCTTTAGTCTGTCAGTGGAGCAGGACAGTGACAAAAGTCTGTCACTGAAGCTACTCCTCTGTCTGGAGATGACACTGTTAAGTGGATGCAGTGGATTATTCATGATTGAAAGGAGTTTGCTTAGTGCCCGTCTCTGCCACAGATGTTAAACTGTCCAACTTTAATCCTACAATAGAGACTGCCTTCTTAACAAGTTTGTCCAGGCGTGAGGCGTCTTTCATCTTTATGCTGCCACCCCAGTACACCACAGCGTAGAAGAGGGCACTCGCCACAACCGTCTGGTAGAACATCTGCAGCATCTTACTGCAGATGTTGAAGGATGCCAACCTTCTCAGAAAGTATAGTCTGCTCTGACCTTTCTTACATAGAGCATCAGTATTGGCAGTCCAGTCCAATTTGTCATCCAGCTGCACTCCCAGATATGATGATCACAGGGTCCATGAGGGGCCTAGGCCTCCTAAAATCCACCACCAGCTCCTTGGTCTTGTTGGTGTTAAGGTGTAAGTGGTTTGAGTCACACCATTTAACAAAGTCTTTGATTAACTTTCTGTACTCCTCCTCCTGCCCACACCTGATGCAGCCCACAATAGCAGTATCATCAGCAAACTTTTGCACGTGGCAGGAATCCAAGTCATATTGGAAGTCTGATGTATATAGAAAGAACAGGACCGGAGAAAGTACAGTCCCCTGCGGCGCCCCTGTATTGTTGATACAAACTGAAGCTTTTGGATTGGTATACAGTATTTTGATCCATGCACAAATGTTCGGGCCAAACCCAAATTTCTACAATGTAGTAAAAAGGTATTTTCCATTCAATCATGTCAAATGCTTTTTCTGCATCCAATGATAATAATATTTCTGGGGTGTTTGATTTAGTTGGTAAGTATATTAAATTAAACAGGCGTTGAAGATTTGTAGATAAGTGTCGGCCCTTGATAAATTCAGTTTGATCTTGTGATATTAGCAAAGGGAGCACTTTCTCCATCCTTCTAGCTATGATTTTTGAGAGTATTTTAACGTCATTATTCAAAAGTGAAATGATGCACATTGTAATAAGTTCTTATTTTGTTTTGGAAAAACAGTGATTAATGCTTGGCTTCTGTTAATGTTGCTAATAGGAGGGGAGCTAGCTGAGCAGAGAATTTCTTATAAAATTCTGCAGGGTAGCCAATAAGGGTCTGCAGCTTTCCCACCTTGAAGTGCCTTTATAGCATCTAGTAATTCTGATAACACCAGAGGTTTATTGAGTTCCTCCGCACTAAAAGTGTCTATTTGTGGTATCTGTAATGTATCCAGAAATGCACTAGATTGTGTATTATCTTCTTTAAACTCAGTAGAATATAAGGATTTCTAGTAGTCTCTGAATGTGTGCATTATATTTTTGTAGTCGATGATTTTGTCTCTGTTCATGTTGGTGATTACTGGGATTGCATTGCAAACTTCTTGCTTGTGAATTTGTGAAGCTAAAAGCTTATTAGCTTTCTCTCTATGTTCATTGTAATGATGTCTGAAATTATAAATTAGTTGTTCAGTTTCTTTAGTTGTCAAGAGGTTTAGTTCTGAATGCAGAGCCTGCCTTTTCCTACGTAGATTCTCGCTTGGAAGCCTGGTATATTCCTCATCTATTCTAGTAATTTCGCTTTTTAGCTCTGCTACTTTCTTGGTTTCTAATTTATTTCTTTGGGAAAGATATGAGATAATCTGTCCTCTTAAGAAGGCCATAAGAGTTTCCCAAAGTATTCCTGCAGATATCTCTGAGGATGTATTTGTCTCTAGGAAGAAACTGATTTGTTTGGATATAAATTATGTACAATTCTCGTCTGCTAATAGAAGCGAGTTGAGACGCCATCTGCGAGGTGAGTGTGTGGGGCATAGTAACTTTAGCTCCAAGATCAGAGGTGCATGGTCAGAAATAACAATAGCATCATATTTGCAAGATTTAATCAAAGGCAAGAAATTATTATCTATAAATAAATAATCAATTCTTGAGTAGCAATGATGTACTGGTGAGTAGAAAGAATATGTTCTTGAGTTTGGGTTTAAAAACCTCCAGGGGTCTGATAAGTTGTGATCAGTTATAAACTTTGTAATTATCTTTGCAGTGTTAGATGTCATCCCCCCTGTGGTAGAAGTCCTATCTAAGAGTGGATTTAAAACACAATTAAAGTCCCCAGCCATTATAATTTTATGAGTGTTCAAATTGGGAATGAATGCAAATAAATTATGTATAAATTCCTTATCATCAACATTAGGTGCATAAGCATTTATTAAAATCACTTTACAGTTAGATAAGTCTCCCATAACCATCACAAATGAGACTGTTATATGTATGAGAATTCCCACACCTCTAATTTTCTTTGTAAAGCTAGAATTGAACATTTAGCAAGTCCAGTCCTTTTGAAGCTAGAACTGATCCTTGCTTAGTAAGTGGGTCTCCTGTAAAAATACTATTTTAGCGTTTAAACCTGTTAGGTGAGAGAGTACTTTCTTTCTCTTTAATTCGTGATTCAGGCCTTTAACATTCCAGCTCACGAAGTTAACTGTCCCATCATGGAGACATTGATTCTGAATTTTTGATGTCATTTTATAGTCTTAACTGGAAGTGAGACAGCTTCAGCCTTAATTTCCTGTTTCCCTAAGAGTTATTGCCATGCAGCTTATTATTATGTTGGTAGTTATAATTATAAAGATTAAAAGGATAGATTAGGTATAGATATAGCCTGCTCTCTTTCTCTCTCCCCCTTAGACCCCCAACCCTCCCATTTTGCCTCCCCACATGAGGCTAGATCCCACTTCACACAGTCCCGGTCCTCTGACATACCCCTAGACAGAGCACGTCCAAAGCAAAACAAGCCCCCATGCAGTGGTGTTTTAGGATTAAAAAATAGAGATATCAATCTATACTAATAAAAGGCAAAGCCCTCACTGACTCTCTGATCACTAATTCTTCAACTTCCCGTGTAGGTAGAAGGCTGAAATTTGGCAGGCTCATTCCTTACAGGTTACTTACAAAAGTTAAGCAGGTTTCATTTTGAAATTCTACGCGTAATGGTCATAACTGAATACTACTTACGCACATATATACGGCTATAGCCTGCAGCTCGGTCGCCGTGTGAGGCAGAGTTGCATCCCCCATCACCACGCCTCACACGTAGTTAGCTGCCTGCTTATATTGCGTCCTCCATCCCCACACCTCCCACGTAATTGACTGTCTAGCCCATATAAGGCCATCTGTCAGCAGCACTAATCTCTTATTTATAAATGGCACAAGTATATTCACATGTACTTAACCTATATTACAACTATATACACATATAAATTAGACACCCAGACACACACAATCCCCACACGTTCCCCAGTCCTTTATCTGAACTTTCTTTTAAAAGTTTATAATCACACGGCCTGGGAAGTCTGCAGTGAATCCGGCGACCAATCCTGATGTGCGCCGTGGACACGTTTACTTAATTTACATGTAAAGAAGTGATCTCACCGGCACGGCGACAGTTCCTTTATTATACTCACAGGCAAATCCACAACTTCATAAAGACACTGCCAAAAACGAAAGAATGCAAGAAAGCAAGTTAAATAAACGGAAAGAATCTATTATTTATAAACAGCCCAAATATATTCTCATGTACCTAACCTATATTACAATCTCTTATTTATAAACGGTGCAAATATATTCACATGTACTTAACATATTTTACAACTATATACACATATAAATTAGACACCCAGACACACACAATCCCCACACGTTCCCCAGTCCTTTATCTGAAATTTCTTTTAAACGTTTATAATCACACGGCCTGGGAAGTCTGCAGTGAATCCGGCGACCAATCCTGATGTGCACCACGGACGCGTTTACTTAATTTACATGTAAAGAAGTGGTCTCACCGGCTCGGCGACAGTTCCTTTATTGAAGAATGAAGTCCGTCTCACCCGGGTGACGGCTTTACCGTCTATCCATGGCCGACGCCTGCTCCACAACAGACAAGTAAAGCCGTCAGCTCCGAATATGCCTTTTAGGTTAGCAGGCACCCCTTCTACGTGCACCCAACCGTCCTTATTACGGAGTCTTCCTTACTTTACCGCTGGTTATGTTATTTTTAAAATTTTTCCTTTTCTTTTTCATTACTTCTTTAACACACTACATCTCCGCTGCGAAGCGCGGGTATTTTGCTATCTACACATATAAAAGGCAAAGCCCTCACTGACTCATCACTAATTCTCCCACTTTCCATATATGTGGGAAGCCGAAATTTTTTGCGTGCTCATTCCTTGCAGTGTACTTATAAAAGTTAGGTATGTTTCATGTCCTATTACAACACCCAAGGGGGGGAAACGGGTGTACCCCCTAAACTGTATAGATAGATAGGGGAAACCCCTCCTTACTATTTCTGCTACTTCCAATTTTCCCATGCTCATCCTTTACACTGTACTTACAAATGTTAAGTATGTTTCATTTCGTGTTGTGCCCTGTAATGAACTTTTGAAAATAACGTCTTCTTTTTGGCGGTTCTCACCATTACGCCATAAGGAAGTTTAGGAACTGAGCTCTCCTTTTGGCGGTTTCATTCCTTATTTCCATTAAAAGAGGATTTATTTCACACACAAGGGCCACCCCCGGTTCCCCTTTCTTTTTCCACACGCCGCTGTCCACACGCCTACCACGTGGTTGGCTCCCTGCCTATATACATTAACGACATCCTGTGCTCATGTGCCTCCTCACTCGCTTCCTTACTGTCCTCAGCTGTTCGTGCTCACTGCTCCCTTCTTCTTTACTCCACCGCTTCAAGCCTATTATTGTTCGCCTTGCTTCACGTCTGCCTACTGGCGACTCCTGCCTTTTCGGTTACTCCACCGCTTTACTATGAAACTTACAACCACCAAAACTTTGTAATGGCACCAGGCTTTAGATCGAATCTCTGCACAAGAACCTCATTGAAGCAACTGTCTTCACTGAAACAGGCTCAGAGAAGACTGTATTTATTCCTTGCATTCTTCTCATACCCTCTGACCTCCCATTCCAGTTCAAACGCCTCCAATTTCCAGTAAGGGTCTGCTTCGCTATGACAATAAATGAGTCACAGGGCCAGACTCTAAAAAAGGTCGGCATTGACTTGACACAAGATTGCTTCTCACATGGCCAACTGTACGTTGCATGCTCAAGAGTAAGCTCAGCAGACATTTTACAGCCTAAGGGCAGAACTGCAAGCGTTGTTTACAAAGAGATCCTTGCATCCTAAAAATGTGTATTTCTCATACACAACAGTTACAATCATACTCATCATTCTCAATACTAAAATAAGCCTACGACAATTACATTGGCAATCACGTTGCATTATTTTTAAAATGTTGCCTTTTTTTTCATAACTTCTTTAACACACTACTTCTCCGCTGCGGAGCGTGGGTATTTTGCTAGTTACCAATATAGTCTAAATACTATATGCCTAAAATTTAATCATTAACAAACTATCCATCCATCCATTTTCCAACCCGCTGAATCCGAATACAGGGTCACGGGGGTCTGCTGGAGCCAATCCCAGCCAACACAGGGCACAAGGCAGGAACCAATCCTGGGCAGGGTGTCAACCCACCGCAGGACACACACAAACACACCCAGCACACACTAGGGCCAATTTAGAATCGCCAATCCACCTAACCTGCATGTCTTTGGATTGTGGGAGGAAACCGGAGCGCCCGGAGGAAACCCACGCAGACACGGGGAGAACATGCAAACTCCACGCAGGGAGGACCCGGGAAGCGAACCCGGGTCTCCTAACTGCAAGGCAGCAGCGCTACCACTGCGCCACCGTGCCGCCCCTTAACAAACTATGAACTTAAAATATATATTATCTTCAGCAATCTTAATGTATTAAGATAATACACCTGGATAATAAACCCAGGGAATTGTCTCAGTCTTCTGTTGGTTCACAAATCATAAAAAGTTGATAACTGCTGTCCTAGTTTTCTGTGAAAAAAGAAGCAAAGTTAGGGATGGCAATTTAGGTAGTCAAATGGGCTATCCAGGTCTGGAAAATACCAGATAAGCAGCACTGATAGGAGGAAGTACAATTTTTTAAATGTTACTAGTTTAGGCAGATCACATTTGTCTATTATTGTGACGTAGCTGAAGAACAGCCTATATTTTTTATGAGTAATTAATATAGAAATCCATTTCATTCCAAAGGATTTATAAACTCTGCAATTATAAACCATTACATTATGTACAATGCACAATGTAAGAATACACTTAATTGTTTTAACAAATATGAAGTCCATCTAATTAATGTACTAGTTGACTGCAATTTAGGGTCTCCCAGCAGCATTGAAGTCAGGGGGCAGACGTAGTTGTGAAATACTTTTGAATTTCATTAATGAAAGGTGATGTTCATGGTAAATGTTGGATTGTCTTCTAGCCAGTAACTTTGAACTGGTTTAAAAATGAATGCGCTTTTTTTTTTTTGTCTGCAAACATTTTAGTGAATGTTAAGAAACTTTTTTTTAAATCTCTCAGATTAAAATGCAAATGTACGGCCTCAAGGAGAATTTTGGTACAGAAAATTAGAATGGTTTTATGGTAATTGGGGACGACAATTAATGGATTGCACAAAGCTTTTTTTTTATAAAATATTTTAGTTTCATCTATTATTACTTTACAAAATTACATTCTGATGTCAGTATAACTGTAGCCCCACAGCAAAGAAGAACCATTGTAGTTAAGAGTAGAGCAAGACAGACCAGACTGGAAAAGAGGGGGGGAGATGTGGGTTTTGTGTTGAGTAAGTACATTCGGCTGCATAGGGAATACTTTAAACCAGCCAGGGATTGCATTTCAGGAGGTGCAATTTGCCAAAATTTAGTTAGGTGCATTTTCTAACTTTATCATGGTACAATTGGTGTCTTACAGTGTGCCATCATTTGTAGGTCATTTATTAGTTATTCCTCCTGTTCTATGATATGAAAAGAATTTAGCATTGTATGTGCAGTTGTCACTTGTGAAGGAGCCACAGAAATACACACTTTCACAGGTTCCAGATTTCACAGGCAGAGCGGTCATAAAGACAAATAACTTTTTTTAAGAAAATGGAATTTGGCCCTTGTAGCGATCCGTAGAGAAGGGCGAAGTCGAGTATTGATTTCACAATCAATCAAGTGCAAGCCCTGATTGTAAAACATCACTGATTTCGAGGTTCAACTGATATTTTTACGCAGGGAGGAACAAAGGGGACTGAATTGGATGCAACACCTGCTGCTTACACTCAGCCCATCTCTCCTGCTGGTGGTTCTGACAGCAACGCAGTAATGTTAGCCATGCAGTGCATCTGTTTTTGAACTGCAGTGCAGGTGTTATCAGGGGACAAAGCTTGTCGAATTGTGTTTCATTGCGTAGTGGTGTGCCAGCACCCATTGCTTCACAGGGGTCTCTAGTCCCCCAAACCCTTTTATTGTTGATTGTGTTATTTTCTCGCTACACTTGATGTCTTATGGGATACCTTAATCCCCAGATCATCAATCGAGTATCTAAGCTTCATGGGGGACACGTTTACAAGATTTATAAAGGTAAATTGCTCAATTTAAATTGAAATGTTATGCACTGTGGTAAAAGCTTATTTTTTAAGTCCAATTTGTTCACCCAGAGTTATGTATGTGGTTCAATTTGTGGTTCAAAAAACAGAAATTTGAATTAATCTTAAAAGGTGATATTCCTTTTGTTGGGGCTGCGAAGATAAACATTTTCTAGAGATGTGGGACATGGAAAAGGTTGGGAACCGCTGTCTTGTTTCTTGTCTGTAGTCTTGTCAAGTACAAACACAATACATACTGGGAAAGTTGAAACACAAAGCAGGATTTTAGAGGATTTTTTTTACTATTGTGTACTTGTGTTTGCTTAGCTGGAAGTCTCAGAGAACCAGCTTTGAGCTTTGATAACAATGTCTGAAGCATTTACTGTACTGTGATAAACTGCAAAAGATAATGCCAACATGCCCCGGTACTGGTGTGTGTTTTTCTGCTGTTTGGACAAGAAGTGGGGTAGAGTCCCCACCCTCAGCGGCTGGACAAGTCAAGTTGGGGAGAATGCACTGGTACAGCGCGTTGCTGCACCCACCACACAACGAAACAACTCAGGATCCCGGTCGGCAACCGCCCAGGTCCAGTCACACCCTCCAGAAATGACCTTCTGTCTGTCCCAGTCATGTGTTACATGGGCGACCCCTTGGCCTGGTCCAGCCACTCGGGCCCTCAACAGTGAGGATCCTACGAGCTGGATCACCCTCGGGGAAAAGCTCCCCGTAACTGATGCTCCCTCACAATGCAGGTAATGTGCCTCATTCAGGACACAAAGTCAAACCAAAGGTACCCAAGGATTTTCCATAGGGACACAGTGCCAAAGGTTCCAGTCTTCATCTCAGGTCACTGGGTAGTGTCCATGTCTCACAACCATATAGCAAGACAGGAAGCACCAGGACTCAAAAGACATGGACTTGTCTGTTTTAAACACTGTCAAAGAATTACCTGAATCTCTTGCTCTCTCTCTCTTTCTCACCGTATCCTTGCTTTGCTTGAGAAATGTCACCTACAATTAAAGAAGCCACCTGGGAGTGGAATGAACATCAGCATCTTACTACTTCTGCTTGGACTGAATGACAATTTAAAGCACCCAGGTTGTATGAGTCTGTATCTCTGGATATCTGATGTTATTGGGCTTAAAGCAAATAAATATAATTTACAAGTAAAAGTTTATATATCAATGCCTTTGTCTACTTACTACTAATGAGCCTAGCTGTGGTTACTTAAGGACAGTTCAGGACACTCGGGCGAGTCCCTCTGTGGTAAAACTGTTGAAGTAAAGGTTTGTAAATAAAGGCAGTCGGCAAACAGCCTGCTGTTAACGGTTCCTATGGTTGAATGCAAGTGGTACAAAACAGACAGTGAAACAGGAATGAGGTTACAGATAACAGACTCCTGGCTAGTTTGACATTTCTTCATCTACCCCACTAAGATAGGAACCTAAGAGATTAGTTGATACCTTTTGCATTAGGTGATCTGATAACACAATTGCCTAGTGGGGGCTGGGTGGTCTCGTGGCCTCGGGACCCCTGCAGATTTTGTTTTTTTCTCCAGCCCTCCAGAATTTTTTTTGCTTTTTCTGTCTTCCCTGGCCATCAGACCTTACTTTATTCTTTGTTACTTAGTTTTGCCTCTTTTTTCTTTCTTCATCTTGTTAAGCACTTTGAGCTACATCATTTGTAGGAAAACATGCTATATAAATAAATGTTTTTGATTTTGCTGTTGTTAAACATCAGGGGCCTCATGTATAACGCCGTGTGTACAACTCGCACTATAACATGGCGTAAGCACAAAAGCCGAAATGTGTTTACGCACAGAAAAATCCAGATGCAGGAATCTGTGCGTACTCCAACTTCCACGTTCTTCCGCTACATAAATCCTGATCAGCGTGAAAACTAACGCTCATGCACGCGCATTATGTGACGCCCCAAATCCTCCCAGAATTACGCCTATTTGAATATGCAAATCAATATAAATCGCCCTTAAGCGCAGCCTTCTGTGAAAAGACAATGGGAAAAGCACAGGGGGAAACATAAGAATTTCAGCGAATACCAAGTGGAGGCAAAGGAAAAACATACTATTTGTTCAAATAAGCCGTGGTATAATCAACAAAAGGAAGTTGATCGAGTGGCATAGCGTGTTGGAGAAACATGAAAGCTCACATCCACAAAATCGCACAGTGCCGGAAATAAAAAAGAAGTCACATATCAAAGTTGCCGTGAAAAGAAGAGTTGTAAGCCCACTGTCTGAGTGTCATGTGAAAGCTTATTAGGGTACAGAGAAAAAAGCCACACGGTGGGGAAAAAGCACGAAATGTCCACTTCAATCTCGACATTTCCACTTTAATCACGTAGTTTATTTTGTCATTAAAGTAGAACATCATAAAATTCATCTTAAAATTGTTTAATTAACCAGTTTCTAAAATCACATCGTAATTAAAGTAGCACGTTAAATGCTTTGTTTTGTATTTGATTTTCTATGTGCTCTATGTGTGTGAATCACTACTTGCTTCTTAAATCGGCTCTCTTCCTCCAACTGGACACAGAATCCATTACATTTGTGATATTACAGCTCTCTGAATAACTAAAATACTGAGATGTATACGTGATGTCATTTTCATGATGATAGGAGTTAAAGCACGTTATTAAACATGTTTCACTTCGATGAAATAATTTATTGCAGTAGTACTCAGGGGCGGCTCTAAGCTTGTGGTGGCACTGGGCAGAGGAAGAATCGGTTGTTCCTTCGCCTGCCAATGTCATGCACGGTGGATGGCCACGTATGTTGCAGACACTAGCTGCCTCGTGCTCATGACACAAGCATTTAACTTTTGCCGAAATTTGTCGCATGCTTTTAGCTGTGTTGTTATTTTATCTTTCTGTTTTATATTCAATATATATTGGCGTAGCCGTCACTGCAGTCAGTGCTTTTCTTTCCCCAAGTAACCGATCGCCATACAATCAGCTCTGTAATAGACGTTAAGCCATCTGTAAGCTTAGCGCCGATTCTTCAAAACGTTTAAAGAACATTGAAATATCTTCGTAGTACATGTTTACTTATTCTATCCTTAAAGACACTCCCAGTGAAGAATATAGATTATTTAAATGAAGTTAAAGTTTTATCTGCATATAATTTAACAAACATATTTTGCTGCATTTCACCTTAAAAATGATATCGTCATCATATGTAAATACGCGCTTTATAAAGTGGCTCAGGTTGTGCGATATTATAACTGTAGTGCAAGTTTACAGTGGGGTGATTCTACTTATAAGTACAAACAGTTCTACAAGGAGCACTTGATTGGCTGCATTTAAAGCTTTTGGGATTAAACTGTTTTGAACCGCGAGGTCCGTACAGGAAAGGCTTTGAAACGTTTTGCCGTGGCAGAGACAGCGTGTGCTTAATGCTGTATACCGATAATTCTCTTTCCGATCAGCTGCTGCTGTGATTCACACTCAGATACAGTGATATAAATACTCCGAGTGGTGCAGTGAGAGAAATATGGAAAAAGATGATCCGCTGTGGCAACTCCTAACGGGAGGAGCTGAAAGAAGAAGAAGAAGAAGAAGTGAGAGTAACAACGCTAAAGCAGTTATGGCATTTGGAATACTATGGCTGTTCCCTGGACCATTATATTGTTACAAGTTAATTACAATCAGATGTGTTACACTAATAAACAATATGCGGTTAGTTTCTGTGTATTTATAAAGCCGCGTCATGAAAATAATGAGTAACCACACAAGAACAGTAGCACTGCTTTGACGCTGGGTGCCACCAGTTTGCAAAACCGAGCGGAGAACTTGCGTACGACAAGGCATGAGGTACCGTGGAAAAGTGCGTGGCTTTACGCCAAGTGTAGGTTTTATACATCGCGATTTGAACGTGGAAAAGTTCTTACGCAACATTTCTGTGCATACGCACCGTTTATACATCAGGCCCCAGGTTAGAACAGGGGTCTTCAAACTTGGTCAGCGAAGACCATATTGACTGCAGCTTCTTTTTTCCTACTGAATTGTAAAGAAATACTTTCCAATGAGAGATGCTATTTAATTTTATGGCTTGTTTGCGTTTTCATTCTGCCGTTTCAGGTCACTCTTATATCATAGAATTTTTCCTTTTCAAGGACATCATCCAAATGATTTGTAGCCTGAAGCAGATTAGTATTTCTCAGTCCTTCACTTTTTTCTCTTCAGTTTTGTTCCAGATATTTTAATAAATTGAACAGTTCATGGCGAATGCACACAGGCGTAAATGGAAACAAGTTAGGTGGAGAACTGCTGGTTCCTTTGCCATTTATTTTACTTCTTCATCTTCTTCTTTCGGCTGCTCCCATTAGGGGTCACCACAGCGGATCATCTTCTTCCATATCTTTCTGTCCTTTTATTTTATTACTAACTAGCAAAATACCCGCTGAGCACGAACAGCTGAAGACAGTAAGGAAGCGAGTGAGGAGGCACATGAGCATAGGATGTCGTTAATGTATATAGGCAGGGAGCCAACCACGTGGTAGGTGTGTGGACAGCGGGCGTGTGGAAAAAGGAAGGGGGACCGGGGGTGGCCCTTGTGTGTGAAATAAATCCTCTTTTAATGGAAATAAGGAATAAAACTGCCAAAAGGAGAGCTCAATTCCTATGGTATGGTATAATGGTGAGAACCGCCAAAAAGAAGACGTTATTTTCAAAAGTTCATTACAGGGCACAACAAGAAATGAAACATACTTAACGTTTGTAAGTACAGTGTAAAGGATGAGCATGGGAAAATTGGAAGTAGCAGAAATAGTAAGGAGGGGTTTCCCCTATCTATATACTGTATACAGTTTAGGGGGTACACCCGCTTTCCCCCCTTGGGTGTTGTAATAGGACATGAAACATACCTAACTTTTATAAGTACAATGCAAGGAATGAGTACTCAAAATTTCAGCTTCCCACATATATGGAAAGTGGGAGAATTAGTGATGAGTCAGTGAGGTCTTTGCCTTTTATATGTGTAAACTAGCAAAATACCCGCTCTTCGCAGCGGAGAAGTAGTGTGTTAAAGAAGTTATGAAAAAGAAAAGGAAACATTTTAAAAATAGCATAACCAGCAGTAAAGCGAAGAAGACTCCGTAATAAGGACGGTTGGATGCACGTAGAAGGGGTGCCTGCTAACCTAAATGGGATATTCAGAGCTGACGGCTTTACTTGTCTGTTGTGGAGCGGGTGTCGGCCATGGATGGACGCTAACCCCGAGTCACCCGGGTGAGACGGACTTCATTCTTCAATAAAGGAACTGTCGCCGAGCCGGTGAGACCAAACGCGTCTGCGGCGCACATCAGGATTGGTCGCAGGATTCAATGCAGACTTCCCAGGATGTGCAATTATAAACTTTTAAAAGAAAGTTCAGATAAAGGACTGGGGAACATGTGGGGATTGTGTGTGTCTGGGTGTCTAAATTATATGTGTATATAGTTGTAATACAGGTTAAGTACATGTGAATATATTTGCGCCGTTTATAAATAAGATATTCTTTCCGTTTCTTTACCTTGCTTTCCTGCTCTGACGGATGGCCTTATATGGGCAGGCAGTCAATTATGTGGGAGGCGTGGGAATGGAGGATGCAATATAAGCAGGCAGCCAACTACGTGGGAGGCGTGGTGATGGGGACCTCACACGGCGACCGAACCGCAGGCTATCAGCCTTCTACCTACACGGGAAGTTAGAGAATTAGTGATGAGTGAGTGAGTAAGTCAGTCAGTCAGTCAGTGAGGGCTTTGCCTTTTATTAATATAGATAAGGAGTAATTAAAACAGTAAATGCAGCTATTTAAGACTAAGATAAGCAATTAAAAGTTGGATCTTAAAATGTTGTTTTTAGGAATAATTACATCAACAGTGATGACTGATTTCTTATTAAGAAATTGGGCCTGGAGAGAAAAACCTGAAGCCACCACAACTTTGCAGACTACTGCTGTAGATGTAATAGCATTGTTTTGAAATGCTGTCTGTGAGAGAGTCCTAAGGAGTTTCAGTTGAACTGTGTGACTGTGAGTAAAATGAGTAGTTCTGTTCTGTGAGTAATGTGATGAAAAAGGACCTCCATGAATCCTGTGTTGTCAGCTGAGTTAGCGAATGTATGTGCTATCACAGTATCACTCTCTTTTTAAAGTTTACGATGCCCAGAGCATAACAGTAGGCCATTTTCTTGTTTGTTTCTTGTTTGTAATCTTCACAACATTTAAGCTTCTTGTGCTGTGCTGGAAACTCCACTTATTTCACTTAAAGCCTGTAAGCTAATTAACATTACTGACAATGTCAGTCAAAAGAGAGCCTCGGGACTAAAAACAATGTCAGGGTTGCACAGGCATAGAAATATTCCAGAGAAGCGAAATGAAAAAGAAGAGAAATTTGACAAACAAGAAGTGACCATTCAGGCCATGAAGCTTATACAGCACAGTTCTTAGATAATCTAATCCAATGCATTTTTAAAAGCTGGAAGCATCAGGACTCACATCATGCTGGATGAAGTAGAACTTTCTAGATTCTGCTTTGGGTACACGGCCCCTTATTTTCCATTGCTATTTATGATTTAACTTAAATCAACTTGATTGATTTCTGTAAGAATTTGTTGAAGCTGTGAACTGTGTAGGACATTCCTTTATTCATGTAAGGCACTTGACTTGGTCATCCATGCACAGCAACTATAACCACTACATTTTCTACATGACCATTATTGCTTGTAATATTCTGTATTCAGTTTCACTGACAAATTAATGACTGAGAGTATAATCTTCCTTGACTTCTATTCAAGTTTTTTTTTCTTTTTTTAAATTATGCCATTCTTTTATAATCAGTGCCTCCAAAATGTTCAGCAGTGTACTTATAAAGTTAGTCAATTCATTATCATTGTATGTTGTTAAAGAATAGAAAACAAAATATTTACTTTTAGTGGTCATCCCTTGTTTACATTAGAAAATGACAGTATAAGGCAACATATCATCCTTGCCACCCACTCTGACCATGGCATCAAGTGGGTTGAGTACTACCTCTTGGGCAGATCCTATCATGTGTCCTGACAGAAGAGTGCACCAGGCAAGCATGAGGTGCCCAAAGAATTGGTGGTGTGTCCTGTCCTCCTCTCTCTATACACCTCCTCACTAGGCCCCAGGGCCAGACTGGGAAGCTTATTCAGGCTGGGAATCCCAAATCTAATCCAGGCCACACCCAATATACATCAGTTTCCTTGTCGGGCACAGACTGAAAAAAACAACAAACACCATTTGTTTTTTTATGAATGAGGAGACAGTAGATTCAGCTTTTACACATACATTTCACTCTTAAATATTAGTCTCAAGACAACCTCTGATAAAGCGTGGAACAACACTTCATAAATGTAAACACTTCATAAATAAATAAACCATGTAGTTCTATAATATTTATATCAAAACAAATGTGCAAAAAGCGCTGAACCACAAAATGTAGTTGTCAGTGGAATCCACAGTGCATAGATTATGCCTGCAGTTTCAACTGTGAGTCTGGAATCTCCACAGCTGAGCCGCTGTCAGTGTCTGAATGGTAATGCTGAATCCTCTTCCACAATGTTTGAAGGGTTGGTCAAAAACGACCACTTTAAATTTCTTCAGTAGACAAAAGACTCAAAAACTGTCTCAGTGTCACAGCATTTTTTAAAGAATGCAGCTTAGTAAACAAAAAACTGTGAAACATTTTGTGTAGCCTATTCAGTCATTTTTTCATCATAGCACTAAGGTTTAAATGTCAGAGAGCAAGACACATGTGAAGGCAAAACTTGATTTGAACAAAAACAAGAAACCATCCAATCAGAAACCAGAAAAGAAACCCTCCAATGTTAGACTGAAAGGATTTATGCCCACTACAGAGTATAGTAACATTAAATAATTTCACTGTTTGTTTATTTCACTGGTTGTTCTGAATGCCAGGCCAGGCGGGCAGCAGGCCACCGGGAAATCTCCCGCTGATAGTAAGCATCAGTCTAGCTCTGCTAGGCCCTATCATCATGTGCCATATTTTTTCAGTGCTATGCTGATGATATGCAGGTGTACCTGTACCATGTGTCAATGGTATTGCAACCTGCATGAAGGAACACCATCTCCATCTCAACGTGGCAATGTGTTATCCCAGCTTGTCTGTCAAATCAGCAAACCTTCTCTGTTCAGATTAGCATATTATCGCTAACATCTGCCAGTTTGTCCACAACCCTAGGGTGGTGATCAATGACCAGCTGTCTTTCAGGGACTGCGTCTGACAGAATATGCAGCACAACTCCTGGTCCAGGCTTTGATCTTGTCACGTCTAGAGTACTGCACCTCTCTGCTGGCAGGAGTACAGGAATGTGTCACCAAACAATTGCAGATGATTTAAAATGCAGTGACACATCTGGTGTTCAACCAGCTGAAGCAGGCACATGAGACTCCTCTTATCAGTTCACTACAGTGGCTCTCTGTAGAACATATTAAGTTAAAATCCTTGATGCTAGATTACAGAGTAGTCAATGGGTATATATGGAGACATATGTGAGGTCCTATGCTTCTTCTCAACTATTCCGGTCTGCTGATAAATGATGTCTGGTGATCCCACCTCTGTGTGGCATCAAATCTCCAAACTCTTTTCATGTGTATCCCCTACCTGGTGGAATGAGCTGTCCACTTCCATTTTAAACTATGATTCCCTCAATGTGTTTAAGAAGCATTTGAAGATGCTTTTGTGGAAGAGATTAGCTATTAGGTAGACATTAGCTATTAGCTCTTCACTGGTGATGATCAATTTTGTAACCTTATCTTGTAACACTTGTTCCCGAACAGTCCCCCAGACTGAGGTTTACTCGATTACGTTTACCACTTTTGTAAGTTCCTTTGGATAAAACAGTCATCTAAGGAAATAAATGTAAATGTTAATGTCGTATGTGTTAGTCTATCAAATAGGGTTGGACATTGTGTAAAATTGTCAGATTGGTCAATCATCCACTTCAGCATCACTGGTAGACAATGTTATTGGGAGCTGGGAATTGAGGGACTAATGGAATCACAATTTTCACTGAGTAAGCTGTTATTGCTTTTCTGCAGTTTGGCCACAGGATGCCCTCTTTGTTAATAGCCATGCAGTATGATAATTTACCGGTAATAAAATACCTTGTTTAATACAGAAAAACACAGATGGGTGAATAGGTGGTTAAGAAGAAACCAGGCCCTCCTATTTGGGAGCCTGTTGGTTTCATAGCAAATGATCGTGGTGAACAAACAATTTAATCAACAATAATTTCTTGATTAAGCAGGAAGGTTGTTGCGCGAAAGATTCAGAAACAACCACCTCACACATTTATTTGCATACATTCCATCCAGTGGACAACTCAAGTTTATCCAAAGCTGCTATCACAAATGGTAAAGGCTTGTCTTACCAGCCATTATTCATCAATGCTCCTGGACTTGGAAGAAGCACAATAAATAAGCAGGGCATAATGAAATTGACACAATAGAACTATAACTGTTTCACATTATTTATTTGAATAAATTACGTTTGATTTATGCTTAACATTCAGTGTTTAGTTTTAAAGCATTAAGAAATATTTTTTTCTTGCTAAGCCACATATGTCAGCCTTCAGCTCCTCCAAAACAGCACACCTGTACAGAAAACAATCAGTTATAGCCTGAAGTTAAATTGAGTGGCATCGTTTTTGGTTGTAATAATCCATGTTAAATTATTTTTGGGCCAGTGGCAGGAATACATGAGCCATCAATGGCACCACCACATTAAATTGCTTCCCTTGTAGAAGCCTGATGTGCTCTCCAATCGGCTCTGCAGGAGACATACAACACTCTTTCCAAATACACTAGCTTTACTGATGGTTTATTTATTCCAAAAATACCAATTCCAATACAGTGTTACAGCCAATACCAGGTGCAATATACCATCATGTTGGCTGCTTGTATGTGGTTCTTTTCTTCTCGGGCTGCAGTCTTTTGCAAGTGAAATGATGTTTGCAGAGACTGTGCAGCAGTGGTGGTCATTGAACGATCTAATAAAGATTGTATGCCACCAGTTTTGATCAGGGCATTTAGACTGACAGCAGCAAAGCTGCGACTTTAGATAGAGTTGTTGCAGTTTCCGCATTATAGTATATCCTCTTGCCTCTCTTGTCTTCTCTCAATAATATAACACAATATTTTTTTCTGCTGGCCGTCATTATCAGCAATTTACAAAAACAACTAAAAGCAATTAAAATGGCAAGCAAAAATGTTAGGTTATATCATATAAACTGTTGATTATAATTCAAGGACATTATACTTGAACTATGTAATGCACTATTAAGGCAACATCTGGAGTATTCTGTGTAGTTCTGGTTGCCATGGCACAAGAAAGACATAGCAGCACTTGAAGCTGTGCAGATGAGAAAACCAGATGTATCCCAGGACTTAAGGATATGCCTTACTCTGACAAACTGAGAGAATTAAACCTGTTTAGTCTCAGGCAGAGAAGACTGCAAGAGGACCTAATCCTAGTATTTAAAATCCTCTAAGGCAGGGGTGTCGAACTCCAGGCCTGGAGGTCCACAGTTGCTGCAGGTTTTCATTCTAACCCCATTCCTAATCAGTGACCACTTTTTCTGCTAATTAGCTTATTTTCCTTTCATTTTAATATCCCTATTTTTAAGGATTCAGTACTTTGAATTGATTATTTTCTTCATTAAATGACAGTTAAAACAGAAATGAGATGTGAAAAGAGCGAACAGATGACCAGCAAAATTGGGGCTTCAAACTCCAGCCAGTTTCACTCCAACCTGTTTCTTAATGAGAAGTTGATTCTTGCTTTTCATCAAACCCGTTATTTAATTCCATGGCTTGTTGCTACTCTCATTCTGCCACAGTAGACTGTTGATTTTCATTTTTTTCCAAGACCACCATCAAGATGTTTTGGTGACCTAAGCAGACCAACATGAACGAGCACTTCACCTTTCTTTATTTTTAGGTTAGTTGGTCATGTGGTGCCATATTTTGTGTCTCATTATTGTTTGGCTGCTAATTAAGGAAAAACAAACAACTAAGGTACGGGTGTCGAACTCCGGTCCTCAAGTTCCAAAACTCTTGATTTTCTGTTTTTTCTATAAACACCATCAGAATGATTTGGTGACCTGAGAGGTCAAGTCACCTTACCAAGACCCTCACCTTCCTTTATTTTCAGATGGGGCCAGGCGAGTTGGTCATGTGGCAGCTTGTTTTGTGTCTCATTATTCTTTGGCTGCTACTTAAGAAAAAAAGAAGCAACTATGTGGCCTAAGTCAAGTTAATTAAAATGAAGGGAAAAGAAGTTAATTAGCAGCAAAAGCTTGTCACTAATTAAGATGATGGTTAGAATGAAAACCTGTTGCCACCTGTCCTCCAGGTCCGAAGTTGGACACGCTTACTCTAAGTCAGGGGTCCTCAATCACGGTCCTGGAGAGCCGCAGTGGCTGCAGGTTTTTGCTCCAACCCAGTTGCTTAATAAAAGCACTTATTGCTAAAGTAACACTTCTGCTTCACTTTTGTGATTTTGAGCCCTTATTGCTTAATTTTGTCTTAAACAGCTATTTTAATTGCTCCTTATTATCAATAACATGCAAATGACAAGAGAGAGCAGCATTTCTCCATTTAGCTTATTTACATTTACACCTGTGTGTATTTATCTGCACTATTGGGTTTAATTAAATACTTGGAAGAAAAATGAAGAGAAAAAAGTGAAGGACTGAGAATTACTCGCCCATTTTAGCCTTCAAATCATTTGCATGATAGAAAGGGAAAGAAAATCTAGGATATGAGAATGACCTGACATAGCAGAGTTAATTTAATTTCATAGCTTGTTAGTGCTTTATTGGCAAGAATTGCTTTCTAATTAAGCAACCAGGTCAGAACAAAAACCTGCAGCCACTGCGGCTCTCCAGGACTGGGATTGAGGACCCCTGCTCTAAACCATCAGTAAAGTAGACTCAGCAACATTCTTTCAGCATAAGGGTTAATCACGTACTCTAGGACATCAGTGGAAATTAAGGGGAAGTGCATTTAAAACTGAAGCCGGGAAACACTCTTTATGCAAAGAGTTGTGGGAATCTGGAACAAACTACTAAGAAATGTAGTTGAAGTACTTTAACAACCTTTAAGAAACATCTGGATGAGATGTTGAACTAGTTTAGCTTGATGGGCTTGATAAACTAAATGGTCTCCTCTCAATTGTCAAACTTTTTATGTAATTGTCAGTAAAAATGTCAAGTGTATAAAATGTTGAACCTCATAACTGAGGTGGTTGTCAGATTGGTAACTTGCATTTCACATTGGCACTATATAAATTCTTCATCTTCTTTTGACTGCTTCTGTTAGGGGTTGCCACAGCGAATCATCTTCTTCTATACCTTTTTGTCCTCTGTATCTTGTTATGTTACACCCATCACCTGCATGTCCTCTCTCACCACATCCATAAATCTTCTCTTAGGCCTTCCTCTTTTTCTCTTGCCTGTCAGCTCTATCATTAACATCCTTCTCCCAATATACTCCACATCTCTCCTCTGCACAAGTCCAAACCAACGCAACCTCGCTTCTCTCACTTTGTCTCTCAACCATCCAAATTGAGCTGACCCTCTAATGTACTTGTTTCTAATCCTGCTCATCCTCATCACACCCAGTGCAAATCTTAGCACCAAATGCCGGTGACCTTTTGACATGGAGGTTGTGTATGGCAGAGGACTGGAAGATGGTCATTTGTCATTAACCAGGACAATGTTTTTGGCTCTTAGGACAGAAAAAAAAAATGAGTAAGTGCCTATGTTACACCCAAATCCTTCCCCTGTGCACCCTACAAATTAGTCCCTGAAGGTGCCACACTTCAGCACACTACACGGAGTGGGAGGGGAGTTACAATGTGCCTGGACAGTCCTGCTTGTAGGTTACAGTGCATAGGGATGGAGGAGAGCCCAAGGTCCTATCCTTTTTTGTATTATTTCCTTTCAAAAACTTTCAGGCACTGGAAAAGAGAGACGTTCGCCATCAGTTATCAGCATCAGAGACTCGGTGTAGATTTCTTACAAAGCACTAAAACAGTACATTCACTATATTAAAATTTTATAAAGTAATTAGCCAACTGAATGGCAACATTCATTATTCCTTGCACATCTGAATGGAAATAAGCAGCATCTAGAAGTTTTATCAACTGGCTGCAGAAGAGCAAGTAGAATGTTTAGAGCGACTTCGACATTTCATCTAAGTTTGAAAATCTTTTTTTTTTTTTTGGCTTCTGCTTGGGTCAGTCATATTTCTTTTGTTTATATAATTTGGGTTATTTATATTTCTGTCAGCTGAGACAGTATCGGAAGCTGGGTAGCCTGGATTATTGAAGAGCTGCAACCTAGCTGTTGTTATTTATTTTACAAATAAGCCTGCTGCCTGACAGTAGAACCGAGTGTTGCTGCCTGCACATTTCCTTTCTCGCACCCCCACCTTTCCCCAAACGATTCTTCATTGTGATGACATTTCATTTCTCAAAACCATTCTGTTTGCCTGTGATGCTAAGGTCTTCTTAACACTTGGTGAAGAGGAAAAAAAGGCATTATCCTAGCACTCATTAAAGAAGTTGCACCTACTGCACAGGGTATTTAATTAAATTCTGAATGCTCATTTTCATCCTTAGAATTTCAGTGAAGTGCACACCAACTAAGAGAAATATATTAAAATAATCACCAAAGACAAAGAGCAAACCAAACCATGCAGTCAAAAGCAATCCAATATTTCATTACCTTGTAAGAATAAGAGTGATCCTGATGTCAATATGTCTTCATCAAAGCCATAGCAAAGCAACGACTGCAATCAAAACAGAAAATACAGCCGCAATTGATTATTAATGAAATATTTTATTTTTACTGCCAGCTGATCAATGTATTAATTAACTGATTTATTAGGCACACGAAAAACACAGTTCACTTCAGTAAGCATCATGGGTGGAAGCAGATTCAATTCAGTTTATTATTAGCAAGCGCACTTCCACTTATGAGTTATGTAATAATTATAAATACAGTAAAAAATAAATAGAAACAATAATGTTAAAATATAACCAATAAAACATCATTCAGAATAAAAAAATAATTATATAAATATGGATGGCCTAAATTCCAACTGTATTGGGTCAGCTGCATTCTAAAAAGGATCATTCCACAGGGATATGATAACAATTTCATTTGAATATGTCTTAAAAGAGATCCTTCTTATAGCATGCGAGGCCACGTCTAGTCCGAGTTAAATCAAGTGTCACTGCAGACATTAAGAAAAGAAAGAAAAAGGAAGAATTTATTAATGGCAAATCAATATAATTAACTGGAAGGCAGTATAAGAGAATCAGAAAGAACCAAATCAGACACGTAAAAGTGTAACCACATCTGAATTACATCATGTAATATCCCATCAAAACATGTTACACAGCTCTTTACACTACACCATACAATTTTATTGGGTAGTTTTTGTTGGTGAAATTTATTTTTTTATTTTATTTAATTAATGAAAAGCAGAACATTACAATGGTATGCTACTCAATACAAATAATAACAGTAACATGAAATATTCAATAATTTACATAAAAAACAAAGGAAAAACTGAAATACAAAGGAAAACAAGATTCAACCCTAACCTGAGAGTAAAATGAAATTCTTGCTTGCATGTGCTAATCAACATGAAACACATCCCCACTCTCTAGCACCAGAAACTTACTTTGAAACGTCTGTCTGCTTTACCTTGAAAACCTCAGAACATTATGTAGCAAAACGTCAGTTTTCCTGTGCACAACTGAAGCAGATGTCTAGTTGTTCTGTCCTGCCCTTAACATTTAATGACTTTAGTCTGTTAGGGCCATTAAGCTATTGGTGGCATACTGTTCCTGAAAAGATAAGTCTTTTTGAATAATTGATTTATATTAAAATCTCGTAATATACACTACATTGTAATATTTGTAGACAGAAGCCGTAAAAGCCTCTGAGACCAGTCACAATTCAGTGGAAGGACATAGAAGTGGTGCAGAGCTACAAATCCCTGGGGGTTCACATGACCAACAAACTGGACTGGTCTGACAACACAGCGGCTCTGCACAAGAAGGGCCAGAGCAGACTGGAATTCCTAAAGAGACTCAGGTGTTTTGATGTGTGCAGCAAACTACTGTAAATGTTCTATCAGTCCATAGTAGCCATTGTGTTGTTCTACGCTGCAGTCTCATGGGGAAGCAACCTGAGCTCAAAAGAAGTTCAATGTCTGAACAAACCTATCAGGAAAGAGTGTTCCATCATAGAATGGACCGTGGACTCACTAGAAGCTGTTGTGGAAAATGATATTGTGACAAAATGGGATGCCATCATGAAAAATCCCCTCCACCCCCTCCAGGAGAAGCTATCTTGGAGCATTTTTAGCTACACCATTCCACCATGGTGTGCTAAGAAGCACCTCTGAGGCCTTTTCTGCCCACTGCTATTAGGCAGTTTAATGCTTCAATCCAATGTACTCAAGTTTTTCATTCATCCATTCACTTACTTACTTACTTTCTGATTGATTGATTGATTGATTGATTGATTGATTGATTGATTGGCTGTATTATCTATCCTGTAAGTCTCTATCCTGTGAAACTCTCCTTGATTTTTATGTTTCTGCTGCTATCTGAATTTATGTTTATATGTTTCTGCTGCTGTCTGAAATTCTGCGTCTCATATATAGTCTCATAAATAATCAAGGATTTTCTTGTATGCAGATTTGGTGTACAGAAGTTTATTTGTCCATTCACATTGAAAACTCTCTTTGTCATTTGTTCATTGCAAGAATATACACATCTACGGTGAGTCACTGAATTATCAAACAGTGTGGGCTGATGGGTTTTATCTGAGCATTATCTATTACTTATACTGTCTGGTACATGTTGTTTTTATATACCTGATATATATTTTTATTGGTTTTCTGCTGTTACATATATAACAAAATATATTGCTATTATCTATTGCCATTGCTTTACTTAGTGACTGGTGTCTGTATTTTCACTTTTTCTGAACTAGAGCTACATGAAAGAACTTTTATTGTATTGTAGGTTACAATAATAATAAATTGGATTCAACTGTACTCTTTAGATTTTGTCTGTTGAAAGATGTTTGATATATGACTTACTCTGATACTAGCTGTGCTGCCCATCTTTAAATATATGTGCAGTAATCACTGTAGACCTCAGTGTTAATGTTTACAGGGCACCATGCAATGCATATGTCTCTGTTTTATGCTATTTGGTATGGCATTTGCGAAAGAAGTGTGAATGTTTGTGATGGGCCATCTGCTGCAATGACAAATGCAATGCTTTTAATTGCTAAAAATCTTTGTGATGCACAGCCTTTTGAAATGCATAGACATAGCAACTGGACGAACACACAGAGACTTATTCTTTTATTAAGATGGATGGGGTCATGGATTACTGTATAGTGAGACTGTCAGTAAATGGACCCCACCAGTACACGGGGTAAAATCACCAAGTATTTTAATCTCTTTTGCCTCTTTGTAATGTGCCTTCAAAGCACCACAGCCTCAATAAACACAATTAAATCAAAACAAAAACATAATTCTTCGTCTCCACCAGTCCTTTATATAGTTCTTGACCTGGAAGTATTCCGACGCTTTCTCCCACGTGACTTGCCAGCACTTACGATGGAGAATCCCAATTCTTTAATCACCCCGGAAGTACTGTGGGGCTTCCGTTCTCATGACTTCCAAACACTTCTGGGCTGCAAGGGAAGCATGACTCCCCAGGTACTTTCATAGCTCCCCCTGGCGGCACCCACGGTACCCAACAGGGCTGAGAAACTGGACTCCAAGTCCCAAGATGCCCTGTAGGAATCCAGGGCACCGCTGCACTCCAGGGGAGCTGCCATCTAGTGTTTTGGGGGAGGCAGTGTCCTGAAAAAGCTGCCTTCCTTCCACTTCAGGGGCCGTCCATCACAAGACTTATACCCTTATTGGTATTAATTTAAAGTGGTAGTTCAACCCTGGGCATGCTTTCTTCTCTTACACACACACAGAAACAAGACTAATTTAATAGTACCAACCTCAGCTGTATGTCTTTGGGACACAGACATACAGAAACACACAGACAGACCTCATGTTCCAATGTCTAGAATTCAATCACATTGCACCAGCTTTCTGCGCTATTATATCATTTTAAAATTTATTGTTTATTTATTGTTTATTTAGGAGACTCAGGCAGCACAGTGGTGGCACTGCTGCCTCACAGTAAGGTGGAAGGAGTTTGCATTCTCCCTGTTTCCTCCAGGTGCTCCGGTTTCTTCCTACACTCCAAAGATATGCACGTTAGGTAGATTGGCAATGCTAAATTAGCCCTAGGTGTGTGTGGTGTGTTTGTGTTCACCCTACAATGGACTGGTGTCCTGTCCCGGGATTGTTACTATGCATGCTGGGATAGGCTTCAGCTCCCTGTGACCATGCTCAGGATTAAGTGAGCTTTGAAAACAGTATGGTTGGTATGGTATTTAGGAAACTCATTTAGACTTACAAAAATCAGTATACAATATGTCCAATTGTTCATAGAGCACAACAAATATAGTACTGCATTTAATCTTACTAGATCATAAACTAGTAATATGCCAAAAAAAAAAATAGTTCATAAAGTCAGAACAACTTGTTGATATGCAGGGGAGAGTAGTTACAGTTATCATGGCAAGAAGGGGAGACTGTAGTCTTTTTAAAAGAAATGGCAATTAATAGAGCACATTTATCAGGAGTTTTAATGGTGAAAATTAGTCATCTTCTAAATATTTCAAAGAAATGCCAGTAAGGAAGGATATATACATTGTAACAACAGAAAAGAGACACCAATGCTCAAAAAGGTTCGGGGAGCTTCCCCATATAGTGTGAACTGGTCCGAGAAGTTACTTCAGACTGTTTACAACAGAATGAGACACAATGGGACAAGTAATGTCTTCACAGATGTAAGTCTATCAGTAGACTGGAGAAAGATAATGTTAGTGCTGCTTATGAAGGTGGTGAGATGGAAGGAATGGACCCAGAAACCGCACGACAGGAAGTGATGCCATATGCCCTTGAAATGTTGGTCAACTGCTCAGCAGACTGAAGGATAGGACAAATGTTACAGCATATGCCAACCCCTGGCTCAGGGTAGAATTATAAGTTGATAAGCCCGGAAGTTGTCTCTGAGGCACGTGTGTGTGACAATTACATTATATAGAGCTCTCATTTTGTCAAGTATCTATAACAGAAACTGTGTAAGAATTCAGCATAGGACCCCCTATTTTAGCCCCTTCAATGTCTGTCAGAGATACAATGTGGAATTATTATTTTTTTTGTTTTTGTCATGTTATTATTAATTTTTTTTTTTAATTTTTATCACCAGTTTGATTTTTTTGTGGATCTGACAGTTTTAAAGCTATGAAGACATTGTGTTGCTGGGTTCATGACGCACCTGTTGTATGACATGATGTCACAGTGACAAAATCATAAAACATAGTGAGGAGAGTGTAATCTTTGAAAAATTAAATAAAACGATAAGAAAGAGCAGCACACTTGAGCAAAACAAACAAGTTATTTAGGAAATGATTTTGGCTACAACTTTTGTTATGTTTTGACTTTGACTCTGATTTTGTTCTTTGAACTTCATAAAAGTCCTGACATCTTGTGTGTTTAGACCATTGGTAACATCTTATGTCTGTTAGGGCACGATATGCACTCTACAACAATATGATAAAAGGCAAAGTGGGAGCGTGGAAGAAAAATTTGTAACTATGCATTCCTGCATTTTTTTAGATTAATCTCTTCTAACTTTGCACATCTGGTTGCCACTTTTATTTGGCAATATGATAATGCTGCTGGGGAAAATCTCAATACTCACTGCACATTTCTTATCATGTCTGCTATTTTATGCAGCAATTTTTTAAACCAACAGCAGTGTGGCTGATGGCTTGGAGACAAACTAAAAATGCCTCTGCATTTATTGAGGAGAGGTTTGGAGTGATTCTCCAACTTCAGCCAAGACAAAAGATATGCTTTCAGACAGCTTTTATTTTTGTTCTGTAGCTGTGCCATTCTCAAAAGAAAAAAGTAAAGAAGATCAGACAGAGTACAGATTAAGGCTTTAAGGTGGAAAAGGTCTGGCAAACAAGGCTCCACACACAAGGTATCCTAGAATCAAACTGGTGACCCCAATGAATGTTAGGCAGATTCATTGGAAAAGGTGATAGCTGTGTCTTGGGCACCTCTCAGAGTTTTGTCAGTGAACAGCTCCTATAAAAACTTCACCCCCTTAAAAGTTTTCTCATTCTGTTGTTATACAACATTGAATCTCACAATGGATTTACTTTAAAAAAATGTTAAATTTAATCAACAGAATATGACTCAATAATTTAAACGTGAAAATGAAATTACAAAATGAATTACAAATATAAAACACAAAATAATTTACTTTTTTATTATTAAATACTTTCACCGTCATTGGTGCAGTCAATTGATTTTAAAAGTCACATAATTAGTTAAATTGAGACCCCCTGTCTTTAGTCAAGGGGGTTCCATTAATTGTATTATAGTATAACAATAGCACATGTTCATATGCAGGATGTAGCTCAAAATAGTTTACAAAATGTCAAAGAAATAGTTACAAGAAAAGAAACACTAATTAAATTAGATAAGAATAATAAAAATAAATAACAAAGAAATCAATATTGGGTTGCGTAAAATAGTTATATAATTAGCACAAAGTTAGAGTCCTTATATAATGTATTCTAAGCCTCTAAAGATGACTCTGATGATAAGGTCTGTTGGCCATGAGAACAGAAAAAAAAAAACAGAAACGCTGGGGAAGAAAGTAAAATCTGCAAGGCTTTCAAGGACAAAAGACCACCTAGCCCCCACCAGGCATTTTACCTAAGTCATTCATTATCTTCATTAAATGCACCTTTTATGGAAGATCTGACTTGAGATGACTAAGAATCGTGGTCTAAGCAACATGACAAAGACAAAGAACACTCCATGCAACTTCACCAAATGGTGATTGGAAAACACAAGTCAGGGAATGGATACAAGAAAATTTTCAAGTCACTGAATATCCCTTGGAGTTCAGTTAAATCAATCATTAAGAAATGGAAAGAATGTGACACCGTTCTGCCTAGAACAGGACATCCACAAAAACTGAATGATCATACAAAAAGAAAACTAATAAGAGAGAACACCAAGAGACCTGTGAGAACCCTGAAGGAGTTACAAGCGGCAATGAATTAGACTGAAGAGACTGTGTATACAGCTTTATGGAAGAAAGTGACTTACAAAAAAGGGTACAATGAAATCGTGGCGAATTCTACACACAGCGTTATTAGAACACTCTAGACAAGAACAGGCCATTCAGCCCAACAAAGCTCGCCAGTCCTATCCACTTGTTTCCTCCAAGAAAACATCAAGTCGAGTTTTGAAAGTCCCTAACGTCTTACTGTCTACCACACTACTTGGTAGCTTATTCTAAGTGTCTATTGTTCTTTGTGTAAAAAAAAACTCCCTAATGTTTGTGTGAAATTTACCCTTAACAAGTTTCCAACTGTGTCCCGTGTTCTTGATGAACTCATTTTAAAATACAAGTCTTGATCCACTGTACTAATTCACTTCATGATTTTAAACACTTCAATCATGTCAACTCTTAATCTTCTTTTGCTTAAACTGTAAAGGCTCAGCTCTTTTAATCTGTCCTCATAATTCAACCCCTGTAGACCTGGAATCAGCCTAGTCGCTCTTCTCTGGACCATTTCTAGTGCTGCTATGTCCTTTTGTAGCCTGGAGACCAAAACTGCACACAGTACTCAAGATGAGGCTTCACCAGTGCATTATAAAGGTTGAGCATAACCTCCTTGGACTTGTACTCCACAGATCGTGCTATATAACCTAACATTCTGTTAGCCTTCTTAATGGCTTCTGAACACTGTTGGGAAGTTGATAGCTTAGAGTCCACAATGACTCCTAAATCCTTCTCATAAGGGGTGCTCTCGATTTTCGACGCCCATTGTGTATTCAACCTAATATTTTTACTTCCTATGTGTAATACTTTACATTTACTGACATTAAATTTCATCTGCCACAAATCTGCCCAAGCCTGTATGCTATCCAAGTCCTTCTGTAATGATATAACGGATTCCAAATTATCTGCTAATCCACCTATCTTGGTATCATCTGCAAACTTAACCAGCTTACTTATATTCCTATCTAAATCATTTATATATATTAAAAATAGCAGCGGCCCTAGCACTGACCCCTGTGGAACACCACTCTTAACATCAGCCAGTTCTGATGAGGTTCCTCGCACCATCACCCTCTGCTTCCTGTGTCTGAGCCAATTCTGCACCCATCTAAAAACATCACCCTGAACTCCCACTTCTTTTAACTTGATGCCCAACCTCTCATGTGGCACCTTATCAAATGCTTTCTGAAAGTCCAGATAAATAATATCATAAGCTCCACTTTGATCGTATCCTTTTGTTGCCTCCTCATAGAATTCCAACATGTTAGTAAAACACGACCTCCCTCTTCTGAACCCATGCTGACTGTTCAGAATAACTCCTGTCCTTGCATGTGTTGCTCAATCTTATCCTTAATAATTCCTTCCATTAATTTTCCTGTGATGCTTGTTAAGCTTACTGGCCTATAGTTGCTTGGATCTGCCCTGTCACCCTTTTTATATAATGGGATGATATTTGCCATTTTCCAGTCCTTTGGAATCTCTCCAGTGCACAGTGACTTCCTAAAAATATGTGTCAAGGGTTTATATATGTACTCACTAGCCTCCTTAAGAACACGAGGATAAATATTATCTGGGCCTGGTGATTTGTTTGATTTCATCTTATTTAATCTGAGCAGCACTTCTCCCTCTACAATTTCCAAATCCCTCAGTACCTCCTTAGTAGTTGTGTTTACCTCTGGCAGGTTATCCACTTGCTCACTTGTAAACACCTCAGAAAAATGTAAGTTTAGGGCATCTGCTATTTCATTGTCTGTATCTTTTAATTCCCTTTACTATTCCTGATGAACTTGACCTCCTCCTTAACTGTTCTTTTACTACTAAAATACTGAAAGAATCTCTTGGGGTCTTCTTTCGCCTTATCTGCTATATTCCTCTCCAACTGTCTTTTAGCCTCTCTGATATCCTTCTTAATGGTTGCCCTCATGTTCTCATACGCTTTTCTTTAGTCATTAGTCTTATATGCCTTATACAGCAGTTTTTCCTTTGCAACTTCTTTTTAAATCTTTATTAATCCATCGTGGAGTTTTGTTTTAGTTTCCTATTACTTCCAAATTTAGGTATGTATCTGTCCTGCATTACATGTAAAACATTTTTAAACCTGTTCCACTGCTCCTCGACTGTCTCCACATTTAAAAGCTTATCCCAGTCTATCCTACTTAGACTTTGTCGCATCTGCTCAAAATTAGCCCTACTAAAGTTCAACTTAACAATTTTAGTCTTTGCATCTGTACTCTTACAAAATACTGAGAATTGTATTACATTATGGTCACTTGACCCTAGTGGTTCAATCACCTCTACACCCTCAATTTTATCCTGATTATTACAGAATACTAAATCCAGACAGGCTTCACCCCTTGTTGGTGCTTTAACATGCTGTGTTAAAAACAGTCGCTGATTACTTCTAAAACTCCTGCTCTTGTGCTCCTCCATCTGTAAGGTTATCCCAGTTAATATTTGGATAATTAAAGTCCCCATGACTATAATATCCCCTGTAAACTTGCCTTTTGATATTACTAAAAGATGTGTGTTGAAATTACTGTCTGAATTGGGTGGTCTATAACACACTCCTAAAATGAGACCTTTTCCCTAATATTTTCCAGGCGAAGCCACATGTCCTCACTAAGATGGGGCTCATCATCCAACTGAAGATGACTTACATTTAATTCCTGTTTGGCATAAACAGCAACCCCACCTCCTTTTCTGTTCTGTCTATCCTTCCTAAAAATGTGTATCCCTCTATGTTACACTCATCCCCATCTTTGTTATTTAGCCAGGTTTCCGTTATTGCTATAATATCATAATTATGCTCTGCTACATACAACTCCAACTCACTTACCTTATTTTTGATACTTCTAGCATTAAGGCAAGCTATTTTTAATGTGTTAATCCTTCTACTTTACGTGTTTGCTTAGAATTTACATTACTATGCATTTTTATTTCTACACCATTGTTTGTTCTTCCATGTATAGATCTAAATCTGGCCTGTCCTAAACTCCCTGCCCCCCCATTCCCTAGTTTAAACAATCCTCGACTTGCCTACACATACGCCTCCCCAATACATTGGTGCCCCTCCGGTTCAGATGTAACCCATCACGGTGGAACAGGTCCCATCTGTTCCAAAAGGAGTCCCAATGCCCCATAAACCTATACCCTTCTACCCTGCACCAAAATTTGAGCCTCGCGTAAAGCCTTCTAATCTCCTCAGTCTTACTTGGACTGGCGCGTGGTACAGACAGAACTTCGGAGAAGACTACCTTGTCAGTTCTGCTCCTCAGCTTGGTACCTTACTCTTTGAATTTGGAACGTATGTCATTTGTTCCAACGTGGACAATGACAGCTGGATCCACCCACCCTCTGGCCAAGAGCTTATCCACCCTTCCAGGGAGGTCTCCCACCTGTGCTCCAGGAAGGCAACACAGCGTGCGAGAGTTTCTCTCTCTGGAGCACACCTGCTTCAATCCCCCTAATGATTGAGTCCCCAACTATCACTACCTCTCTCTTTTTGGGAACTGGTTTTGAGGTGGCCCGTTGGGGCTCCTCAACCCTGCCTACCACCTCAGAATTATCAGAGTCACCGTCCAGCTCTGCAAGGACATGAAAACGGTTAGACACTTCTAATTCTGGGGTTGATGCCCCCGGACAGTGTGCACCCTTTACCTTACATGAGGTTATGCATGAGGCCCCTGATGCGCAGAGGCAAGTTATTCCTAAGCCTAGGAGCAACAACTGAAAAAGCTTGGTTTCCCCTTGACTTCAGCTGAGATCTTGGCACTACAAGGAGCAGTCGTCCAGATGGTCTCAGTGCTCTTGGAAATTAGGGAACGCTAATTAACATAAAATAAAAGTAAGGCCAGGGAGGACAGAAAAAACAAACAAAAAAAATCTGCAGGGGTTCTGATGCCATGAGACCACCCAGCCCTCTCTAGGCATTTTACCTAACACAGTGGTTCTCAATCTGTGGGGTGGGCCCCCCTAGTGGGGCGTGAAGTAACAAAAAGGGGGGCGCGAAGATGTAAAAAAAAGAAAACAAGAATCAAAAATATGAAAAAAACATCTGTTGAAACCAAAATAAATTAACTTAAACTACATTCTGATACTAGAACAATAAATATAGAGTTAGATAAATGTCGATAAAAGTTAAGTAGGTATAATAAATGTGGAGCCAACCCGGACACAGACAGGCGGACATGTTGTTACTCAACCACCACACGTTTATTATATACACTATGTACAATAATACTGGTCACTCAGACCCAGAATAAAGTGCACAACACCCAAAATACTCAGTCCTGGCCACAATGCCTCTCTTCGGGCCGCCTCCACACCTCCTCTGTGCTTTGTCCTTCCTCCTCCTGACTCCAGCGCTGAATGAATGGTGACGGTCCCTTTTATGCAGACCCCGGATGAGCCCCAGGTGTTCCCGGCATTCCTCCCTTGGCCACGCCCCAGCGTGGCGGAAGTGCCGGCTGTCCTCCCGGCAGCTTTCCGGGTGCCGTCCTAAATCTTCGCCCCAGCACTTCCTGTTGTGGCGGAAGTGCTAGGGTAACAGGTCCCCAAGGCATTGGGGCACCTCCTGGCGGTGACCACGGGCCCCTACAGGGTGGAGCTTCCATGCCCTGTACCCGTGGCCCCCAGAGCAACCAGGAAGGCGGCCCCCACGTGATCCAGGGTGGGCTTTGACCCTCTTCCAGTCCCTTACGGCGTCCCGGCTGGGTCGTGGCCCCTGGCATCCTTGACATAAAATATGCATCTACATTTCAAAAAAATGTTAGGGGGGGGCGCGATTAAAACTGTTATGAAAACTCGGGTCGCAAATACTTAATGCTTGAGAAACGCTGACCTAACATAAACAACCTCAATCAGTCCTCATTGTTTCAGGGTTCACGTGGAAGAACAGTAGAGAAAGTAGGCGTTAGCACGGATTTCGGAGCCACCATGATAGATAATGATAATTAATTGAATATACAGAGCATTAGAATTAAACTAAAATGAAGGTATGAGAAAGCCATGTTAAAGTAATATGTTTTTAGCAGTTTTTAAAGTGCTCCACTATATTACCCTGGTAAATTTCTATTAGTAAGCTATTCCAGATTTTAGGTGCATAACAGCAGAAGGCTGCCTCACCACGTCTTTTAGGTTTAGCTCTTGGAATTATAATCAGACACTCATTTGAAGATCTAAGGTTACGATTTGGAGTGTAAGGTGAAAAGCATTCTGAAATATAGGATGGAGTGAGATTATTTAAGGCTTTGTAAACCATAAGCAGTATTTTAAAGTCAATTCTAAATGACACAGGTAACCAATGTAATGACATTTTCTTCAGAAGACCATGACCCCTGGAGAAAAGTACTAGAAAAGGTGCAAACTCAGTAAAGTCCAGCAATCACACCCTGCCTCTTAAAGCTGTGAGGTGGCTAACCCTGATGCTATTATGTTGTGCTTTTTATGGAGGTTTTCTTTTTGTATTGCACATCATTCCTTGACATTCTTTTAATCTATCTATCTGTTGTATCTGTTTTATCACAATGTCCAAGTAGCAAATCAAGCCACAGATTTCCCTTCACCAGGCTTTAAGATGAAGACCATTGATTGACTGAGGTTGAGTATGCCAGTTGCCCTTCTTCTCGTCTGCTCTTCCTGCAGCCTTACTGTAATGCCTGACCACAAAGGAAGTCTCACATAGGTAAGTACAACTAGCTCCCTTTGATTTGGTAAAGTGAAGCTAAAATTCAAGGGAAGCTGAAATTCAGCCCCTCCATGACTGCAGCATGTCTTTCACATTAACCTTTGAAACTATTCAAGAATTAAATTGTAATACTCTTCATGTTTAAGCGATTATAAACTGTATTGTCTTTAAATATTCAGTGCTGAGGTGTAAGTAATTTTAAATAAAAGCATCATATAATAAATAAAGGTAATTTTGTTCTATCTGTAAATGTAGAAAATGCAAATTGGCACACGTTGTCCTGCCTTTGAAAAACCTACACAGCAGCATTAGTTCATATTATAATAATGATGTGAAAAAAACACAAAAGTCATACAAACCAATGAGGATAAATTGTGTGAAGTAAAAGAACAACAAATCAACCTAAGTGCTGAATTAGTCATATAATGAAAATGCAATCTTTAAATTTTGGTTTCCTGATAATGTTCCTGCTGAAAGCTTTACCAGTGTTTGTAAAATGTGATAATGAGGCAAGAACTGTTCATTAGCAAGCCTGTACAACTCGGTCGTTTTGTAACAGTGTGTGCAAACAGGCAATTAGATTGGCTTGTACATTTAATTTACTTTTTCGTTTCCATAAAGAAACTGTGCATGCCCATCCTTAAGGGATAAATGTATTGCTGCAAGGTGCCTGCTGGCACAATATCAGGACACACACACTTCACAATTTCCATTCCTTGCCATTTTTTTTCTACAAATGAATAGAGCTAATCCACAAGACAGTGTCAACATCTCTCCCATTAAAGCATATTTTTAAAATATCCTCAAATCAAATGCCAAGCCCATTAATCTTTAACCTCATCCACTAACCTGTCTCATGAACAAGAGGAGGAATTGGCTGTATATTCACCTGAGCGATCTGCCACCCTGCATCTGGCCCTTTAAGAGGTAAGACTATTGCATTATTCTGCCCCTGCTGGACACCATTGTATGTGCATCTCATTAAATTCAGGGACACACATCTGACAAGTAATTCTCTCCCTTATAGCCCCAGTTTCTTCTTTCTTAGAATCTTCTTGGGGAGGGGGTAATTTTTAAATTATTCTGCATGAGACGCATAACCAGTCTACCTAAACACATTTGACAACAATCAAAGAAATAAGATTGACAGGGTAGCAGTAGGGGGCGCCATCGCTCCCTTGAACCCTCAGGTACCACGCCAGACACCAGGTAAAAGTGCAATAATCCTTTGTTTTATTATAATAATTATGTGCACCAGGCACCCTCCACTCTACACTATTCATTAAACAAACCAATCACAAATACAATAACAGTAACCGATCCTCCACTCCCAGACGCGTTGCCCTCCTACCACCTAGCTCAGCTCGCCTTCTGGGAGCTCCCATAGTCCTTTTATAGTTCCAGACCCGGAAGTGTTTCTCATCCTTCAGTCCATAATTCTTTATCACTTCCGGGTCAGATAAAAGTCCTTTTTTTACACCCCAGAAGTACATCATCCCTTCCGTTCATTTAACTTGGAAGTACTCCCGGGGCATAGGGCAAATAGCAGTCCCTGGTTCTCCCTGAAGCGACCCCTGGCAGCCCTGACGTTATCCAGCAGGGATGTGCACTACAACTCCAAATTCCATGATGCCCTGCTGGAATTCGGGGCATCTCCACATTGCAGGGAGGGCTCCATCTAGTGGTTTGGGGGTCTTGACTGGGATAAACAGCCGGGCATAGCCCACAACAGACATTCGGTCAAATATCTCATTTGTATTTGTGTGTGTATGTACATACAGAGAGTTCCAGAATTAGTAAAATAATAGTAATAATAATATCCTCAAAGATGCCTGTGTTAGGTTATCTGGTGACTCCAGATAATGTGAATGTAAGTGAGGAAGGGTGCATAAGCTATGTCAAACATGTGCGCTTGGGAGGCAGTCTAAGGGCCGATTTATACTTCACGCTCAGAACGCGTACGCGCCCGCATCATGGCTGCCACGCGTTCCCAGCGTTCATTTCACGCGTCCTCTGAGCAGGTCCTCAGAAATAAACGCAAGACTTTTAAAATGTATCGTGTCATTACGATCTGGAACATGCGACGCTTGAATATAAAAGCACCATGAATGCATTTGTATGTCGGCATTTTGCTTCACCACATCGAAGCATCTGTCCCGTAGGATCGGCATAGATGCTTTCTGTCACATGTAGATAGTTCCCGAACGTAATGACACAATACATTTTAAAAGTCTCACATACCATCTTTTGTGTCATCTTTTTTATTTTTTTATTTTTGCAACTTAACAACAGCAACATAATGTATAGCGTTATATTTGAACCACTCAGAAAAAAATAAAGGACACGGTGAAAACGTGTATTTTGTGATTAAATTGGAAATTTCGTCTTTAATCTCGAAATGTCCACTTTAACCTCGTAGTTTACTTTATCATTAAAGCAGACCGGCGTAAACGTCATCCCAGTTTTTAATCACTACGAGCTTCTTGGACCTGACAGCAGTGGAAAGCAGCAATAGATCGTCACACAGAACAAATTAAATGTATGATATTCCAACTCTCTGCACATTTAGAATCTTTAAATTTATACTTGATATCACTTTCATGATGAAATGCATTAAAGTATGTATGTTACATTTTACATATCATTTCATTTAAATAATGAATACTGTTAATTACACACATAGGGGTGTCACGGTGGTGGAGCGATAGCACTGCTGTCTCGCAGGGAGTTATGTTGCTGGTATTTCCTGCTTGTATTCCACACTGTGCTCCGGTTTCCTTCCAAAGATATGCAGATTTGGGGATTTGGTGCTGCGAAAATGACGCTAGCGTATGTGTGTGCTTGTATTCACCTTGCGATGAGCTGAGGCCTCATCAAGGGACTATTTCTCACTCTCATGCTTGCTGGAATCGACAATCCCTGGATTGATGGATTTAATCAATAAACATCCTTTTCAGAGATATTGCAGTAAGGTGTCATCAGAATTTAATAGGTGTTCCAGGCAATTCACAACACAGAGAAGCCGAACCTGTTCTCACCGTGATAATATCTCGCACTGCCAGCTGGTGGATTCCTCCAGGTTTACGTAAAGTACACTCGCGTAGCAGGAGCATCCGCTGCAGCATGCGTCGCGTTGCGTGAAGTATAACTCCGGGCTTAACTGGGAGTAAGGTACAGAGGCAGGGGTTGATGAACGGCACTAACACCTTTTTTTCCCTTTCCCACAGACCACCAGAAGGAAAAAGGATTAAGACTCCACCTACTTCGGCCTCTTCGTCACACCCTCCTGCAGACCTCATTTCCGCCTGAGATCCCACCCTTCCTGTTTTCCTCCTATGTAAACCCAAGATTTCATTTTTTTAGCAGATAAGAAAATGGCTCACTACTCTTTTGTTCTCAAAAGTTTGCTTTCAGAGTATACTGAGTGGATTCCTCAACTCTTTACAGTGGTTCTCTTGTTTATTTCTTTCACAGCGGGTCCTTTCATAGATATGTGACATGCCCACAGCTTATTCCTGATTCAGTAACCCTAAGACCCTATTTTAGATTAAGTGAGTTTAAGAATGCTGTATTTTTTAACTAAAAATGTGAAATCTACAATATTAAAAACACAAATGTTATGATTATTGGATGCCTTAACACTTGGTGCTCCCTCCACTGGCATAGAACAGTGGCACAAGACCTTTTCTAACATTTAGTAAAGCTGAGAACACATTGGGGGGGGATCGTAGGCAATTCCACTTTACAAAAATTAGTTAGGTTTACATATGAGATGAGACACAAAAATAACCGGGTTGGTAAAAAAAATCCATATTTATTGATGAATTACAGCATTCTAAACATGGTCACCTTCTATATATTCCCCCTCCCGATTTCTGCACCACTCCATACGTATCTTCCATTGATTGAAACAGTACTGGAAGTCTTCTTGCTTGAGGCACTTCAACAGGCTTTTCATCCATTGAAGAAAAATGTGTTCCCTTCAGGTCACTTTTGGTTTTTGAGAACAAGTAAAAATCACAGGGAGCTAAATTGGGTGAATAGGGAGGATGATTGAGGACAGGAATGTTTCTGTCAGGGAAAAACTGCTTTATGGAAAACGCATTGTGCGCAGGAGCGTTGTCTTGGTGAAGCACCAACACCCTCAACCTGGGCACTGAACATCTTCCACATTTTCTTGTCCATCCTTGAAACGTTTGTGCCACTCAAAAACCTGTGTGTGAGACAAACTATTATCACTGTACATGGTTTTTATCACTTCATAAGTTTCTGTGGCCATTTTGTTCAATTTTGTAAGAAATTTGATGTTGATTCACTGTTCAATTTTTTCACCCGACATTATAGTGGCAACTACTGACTGGGCTATTCACAGGATATACCTAGTCAGTCGGTGATTTGTAAGAGCGTGTAGGAGGGGATATATTACTATGATTCACGTTTGGCTGACTTCCAGATGAATTTCCAGGAAAGCCCCAAGCCCAGTCCGATTATACCTTGTATATGAGACCACACCATAGTTTTTTATTTAGGATTGAGACTGAAGACAGAGATGGCTGCTGTGAAAAAATTATGTTGTTTTAGGCAAAGTGTTTTTTTTTTTTGATTGTGGTATGTTTATCTTCATTAGGGTATCGTAGATTTCATCAATTACTAAGTCAAAGATTTTTGATAGTGATGGCCAGCAGAGTTTATGAAGTCAATGGTCTTAAGTAGGGTCTTAAGACCAGTGGCAAGAAAGGAGCACAAAGGCATCAAAGATCCACTTCCACATCTCCTAGTATGTTTTTTCTTTTTTATATGTATCCCATTCTCTCACAACAAAAATTTTGACCAATGCTTCAATTTTGGTCTCTTTTGACTACTGTATAGTAAATTCCTAGTAGTGTTAATTTAAATCACTTGGAGTTTATTAGTTTCTTGATGTAAGTAAAGATTTTCTTCAGGGGCCTCTTCCAGCCTCTTTCCGTGGATTCATTCATCCATTTACTTAATCCATAGAATTCACATTCATGGTGGTATGGCATGGTACCTGAGTCTTTCCTGGCAGTGTTAGAAACAAGGAAGAAACCACCCAGTCTACAGTATTATAAAACATACTCACACACTTACACTGTGCTAAAAGAGGGTCACCTATCAGCATAGCCAGCATGTGTTTGGGAAGAGGCAGTAAACTGGACTATTTGTAGGAGAATTCACTCTGACACAAGCTGGACAGACAAACTCCACATAGTCGGCAAACAGGATGAAATGTCAATCCAGTTGTCCTGGGACTGGTGGCTGTGTTCATTCTTCTGCTGCTCTGATCATCACCATTTCTGATCTCATAAAGATACTCTAAGGTGTGGTTCCACCCATGGGATGGTGCATTCAGCCCCTTTAATAGAATTATTTGTGATCTCTTTGGGTCAAATTTTGCTTTCAACATTAAAACTCAGGCAGTCATCACCATTTGATTACCATGGTTGGTGCTTATGCAACTAGATAGACATGCATGGTGAGCAGCCTGCATTGGGCAAGCAATTCTACTTAATCCCCTGTTCAAACCAGTTCTTATCTTATCAAACTACTAAAGTGGTCAATGCACACTTTAAAATATGTTAGCAGAGAGTACTTACTGTACATGCGTATGGCCTACTTCATACAAACTTACCACCTTAATACCTGTGACATTTAAAGCTGAAAATAAAGATAAATGAAATGCATTCTTAATAGTGCTACTGTTATGATTTCAGAGTGTTTGACATTTTTGGTTGGTTATTTTAAGTTCCTTTTCAAATGGATATTTTTCTTTTTTTAAGACATCGAATCTGATTTTTGCATTTATTTCCCTCTTTATGATAACAAAGTTATCAACATTATTTTGTGTCTTTTCCATCACCATGTTGATTTTTTCCCAGAGTGTCACCATTTTGAGTTTCCATTGTCGTGATGCAACATTGGCTGCCATGTTCTGGAAGTCACACATTTGATGTCGCTGGGGTAATGCAATAAATGCATGTGCATGTCATTCAGCGCTCTTCTGAATTTTATTTTCTGAAATCAAGGATATGATTTTTAGGTTGAGGTTTACTTTTGACATTTGATAGGACTGACCGTAGGCTACAAATTTCCAGCTTCCTCACACGTTTACTCTCCAGGGGCCTCATGTATAACGCCATGCGTAGAACTCACACTATAAAATGGCGTAAGCACAAAAGCGGGAATGTGTGTACGCACAGAAAAATCTAGATGCAGGAATCTGTGCATATGCAAACTTCCACATTTTTCCGCAACATAATTTCCGATCAGCATGAAAAGTAATGCATATGCACGTGCCTGCTATCCCGCCCCAACTCCTCCCAGAATTACACCTCTTTGAATATGCAAATCAATATAAATAGCCCTTAAGCTCAGTCTTTTGTGAAAAGACAATGGCAAAAGCACGGGGGAAAATAGAAGAATTTCAGCGAATACCAAGGTAAGGCAAGGAAAATCATACTATTTATTGGTTTAAACAATGGTATAATCAACAAAAGGAAGTTGATCGAGTGAGAGAGTGTCTGAGAAACTCAAAAGCTTAAGTTCACAAAGTCGAAGAGTGCCCGAAATAAAAAAGAAGTCACATATCAAAGTCGCCGTGAAAAGGCAAGTCGTAGCCCACCGTCTGAGTGTCCTATGAAAGCTCATTAGGGTAGAGAGAAAAAAAAAATAGGCACACAGTGGGAAAAAAGCACGAAATGTCAACTTTAATCTCAAAATTTCTACTTTAATCACGTAGTTTATTTTGGCATTAAAGTAGAACATCATAAACTTCATCTTAAAATCATTTAATTTACTAGTTTCTCAAATCCCATCGCAACTAAAGTAGCACGTTAAATTCTTTGTTTTGTATTTGAACTTCAATGTTCTCTGTGTGTGAATCACTATGTGCTTCCGCGCTTTCTCTTTCTCCGACAGGACACAGAATCCATTACATTCATAATATTATAACTCTCTGAATAATTAAAATACTGAGATGTATACGTGATATCATTTTCATGATGATAGGAGTTAAATCATGTTATTAAACATGGGAACACGGAGGCGCAGTGATCGTTCATGTCTCACGCAAGATGCTTGCTGCGTCATGCGCAACCTTAGATGAAATAATTTATTGCAGCAGTACTGTCTCTTTCAAACGTACTCACCCCCAATTCCTGTCCTTACTTTTCTTTCTCCAAATACCCAATCGCCACACAATCAGCTCTGTAATAGACTTTAAGCCATCTGTAAGCTTAGAACGACGATTCTTCAAAACTTTTAAGGAACATTGAAATATCTTCATAGTACATGTTTAATTATTCGATCCATCTATCCTTCCAGTGTTGTGCCAGCCCAGCAAGAATACAGCACGAGGTAGGATTAATCCGTGAACTAGCTAGTGCTGCGGTACCGTGTCCTAACGTTTAATTATTAACAATACAGATTATTTAAATAAAGTTAAAGTTTTATCTGTATAATAAAACCAACATATTTTGCTGCATTTCATCTTAAAAATTATATCATCATCATATGTAAATATGCACTTTATAAAGTGGCGCAGTTTGTACAATATTATAACTGTATCGCAAGTTTACAGTGAGGTAATTGTACTTATAAGTACAAACAGTCCTACAAGGAGCACTTGATTGAGTGTGTTTATAGTTCTTGGGATGAAACTGTTTCTGAACTGCGAGGTGCATACAGGAAAGGCTCTGAAGCATTTTGCTGTGGATGAGGCAGCGTGTGCTTGATGCTGTATACCAATAATTCTCTTCCCAATCAGCTGCTGCTGTGATTCCACACTCAGATACAGTGATATAAATACTCCGAGTGGTGCAGTGAGAGTAATGTGGAAAAAGATGTGGCAACCGTTAATGGGAGCAGCTGAAAAAAGAAAAAGAAGGTGCAGTGAGAGTAACAACGCTAAAGCAGTTATGGTATTTGGAATACTATGGCTATTCCCTGGACCATTATATTGTAACAGGTTAATTACAATCAGATGCATTACACTAATAAACAATATGCAGTTAGTTTCAGTGTATTTATAAAGCCACGTCAGGAATGTGGATCTAAGAAAGAAAGGGTAACCACACATGAACAGTAGCACTGCTTTGACGCTGGGTGCCACCAGTCTGCAAAACCGAGCACAGAACTTGCGTACGCCAGGGTATGAGGTACCGTGGAAATGTGCGTGGTTTTACTCCAAGTTTAGGTTTTATACATCTCGATTTAAACATGGAAACGTTCGTACGCACTGTTTATACATGAGGCCCCAGGTCACCTCAGATTATATGTGTTGCCTCTCTCCCGTGAAAAGCATAACAGCTACTATATAAGGCTATCCCATTCCCCAAGACATCTTTGATTACGACTGAAGCCGGAGATTGTGCTCTTCTTGTACTGCTAGATCTTGCCTCAGCTTTGAATATTGTGGATCATTCAATTCTAATATCCTGCCTTGAACAGTATGCTGCTGGTGTCCAAGATAATGCCTTTTAATAGTTTATATCTAATTTATCACTAAAATTACCAGAGCCTATGAAAAAACTCGTAGATCCGTCCCACCTTAAATCGCTTCTTAAAACCTTACAAAGTGATCAAAACTCTTGTTTATATCCTGCGTCCTCTCATTAAACTTGTATCCCGCATTACCCGTGGGCATGAGAAACGCCAGCGGCAGCCTGTCTATGAACTTAATTTAAAGTTTAGGTTTACACCTTGCTTTCTTTCCGAAGTAGCAGCACTCATGAATATGGTAGTATATGTCACTCGCTCGCTTCTTATTGTTTCGCTGCCTTCTCAATTATATAATGCATGTTTTCTTCAGCGCTTTTTGGAGGTCTTCCTGGTTTTCTACGCACTGCGTTGACAGTCAGTTCACGTGATTATGTGGGAGGCGTGATGATGTCACAAGAAACTCCGCCCCCACGGCTTTCGAGCTCAACTCCATTACAGTAAATGGAGAAAAATACCTTCCAGTTATGACCATTACACATAGAATTTCAAAATGAAACCTGCCCAACTTTTGTAAGTAAGCTGTAAGGAATGAGCCTGCCAAATTTCAGCCTTCTACCTACACAGGAACTTGGAGAATTAGTGATGAGTCAGTGACTGAGTTAGTCAGTTAGTCAGTGAGTGAGTCAGTCAGTCAGTCAGTGAGTGAGTCAGTCAGTCAGTCAGTGAGTGAGGTCTTTGCCTTTTATTAGTATAGATACAGTGGCTTCCCTGTTTATTTATATATCTGGTGCCTTCTCTGCCTATCTGTCTGTCTGATTGCATATAGCGCTGAACTTACTGCTCTGTACTATTCTGTCCTCTGCATGTCCTGGAGTACAAAAGAAACAGCACCATACAGCAACATGTGCAAACTTGCAAGATCGGGGAAAAAACAAGCGGTCACTGATTACAAACCGCAAGATGAATGAAAGAGACAATATATGTAAAAACATCATCGCACTAATGCAATATTATTTAAAAATGAATAGCGTCAGATCGGGTTTGAATATGCGTTTTATCTGACGCTGTTCGATTTCAAATAATATTGCATGTACTGTGCGTTGAAACTGCTGCACTGAATAAGCTGACTTCTTCTGTAACAGCGTCAGCGTGTATTCAAACCCGATCTGACGCTGTTCGTTTTCAAATAATATTGCATGTACTAAGCTATTTTAGAATAAAAACATACATTTGATTTCAGTCAGTCTGTAAGAGCCAGTGTAAATGCATGATAATTGTAAAGGTTAGCTTTTTTTTTTAATTCAGTTCCATTCTCCCCCCATCTGATACTGCTGTTTTCACATAAAGACGCGCTATAACTCAAATGTGATTTATTTGGAGATGCTCTATACTCGAATGTTATTTATATAGGGAAGAAAGTACAATGTCAGGTGCTCATTCAGTGTAATAGGAACCATAGCACAGAGAGCTAAGTACACATGTCGTGAATGTAGAAGGGTGTGTGGGAATTGTTAATATTTGAATGTGATGATTTTATATAGCACAGATCGGAAATCAGCAGTTCTTAGCATTGCACCACACAATCTGTCGTATCAACCGCCTACTGTAACCTGCTTTATTTTTTCTTCACTTATAGTCTAGAATAAAAGTGCACTTGTTTTGTTATACTTGTACACCAACATATGTTCCTGTGTTTGAGCGACACGGGCATGCTCAAAAAAATAGACGTGTAATGCCACGAAAAGTGCACGCAGGCACTTCAGTTCGCAAGCATTGGTATGAGAATGCAGTCACAAGTACGCTGCAGAGCTATAGCGCATCCTTATGTGAAAACAGCATTCTCAGATGGTGGGGGGAGGGGGAGGTAGGGAAGGATCCTGAACACGACTGAGAGAATGAAAAGTGAATAAAAAAAAAAACTAACCTTTACAAGTATCATAAATTACACCGGCTGTTACACACTGAAATCAAATGTATGCTTTTATTCTAAAATAGTAAAAATAAGAGCAGTTTACTTCTCAAAATTGAATCGTGCGGGATCGAACTCATGACCTACTGAATACTAGTCAGTGGTTGATACCTTTACTCTACCATGACAGCTGTAATAAGTATGTGTCAATGTGGCATGCTAAGGCAGCTTTTTTCTGCAGTTATATTATTGAATAAAAGTATACTTGTTCTGTTATATTTGTACCTTTTGTGAAAGTGTTTGATATTTGGACTTCAGGCTTCATACATTATATAGTTTATGCTTACATTTTGTCATTTACTACTACAATATGAAAAACGTTTCTGTTTTAAAAATGTGTTTACACAGATTACTGTAGAAACGGAACACACGTGCAATGCGTGTATTCCAAATAATGATCTATTATTTCCACTCTAAAACTCCACTTCACTCCCGGATAATCAATCAAGGCATGAGCTGGGAGAAGTCTGTGCACCTTCTAAGTCGTTGGGGGGATGGAATAGCCGGCTACTTGCAGCTTTTATTTTATCAGCACATTTAGATTAACAAAAGACGCTGGCGGAGAGGTGAGAACGGTTTTAAGAAGTGATTTAAGGTGGGACGGACCTACGAGTTTTTTCGTAGGCTCTGGTAATTCTAGTGTTAAGTTTTTCTATTCACCTAGGTGAGTTTTCATCCCCTTGAGTCCCTCTTACTTGTAGTGTTTCTCAGGGTTCCATTGTTGGGCTAATTCTCTTTCTGATATACCTGTACATGCTGCCTTTTTAGGCCTTTAGTGATTTTGAAAAGGTATTCATGCTTTTATAGCATTGTGCTTGGACTAGAATTACATATTGTAATTCACTGCATGTAGGAAATGTTCAGGCATTGTTACAATACCTGCAACTACAGTAGTCATTCACAGATTTTTCCTTAGAACCTGCCTAATAATTGTTAGCGGAAACCACAATTTTTTATGGTTTTTCCATGCCAGTACTGTACTGTGAAGAGAACACAAAGCAACCGTAGAGGAAAACGCAGCTTAGGATGGTAAAAGTAGCCAATCAGAGAGAGTTATTCCTTGCTGCTGCCATGTGACGCATCTCCGGCAGATGCAGCCCAGCATTCCTGCATCATAACAGTTTACCGCGTGTAGCAATCTTGAGTGTTTCAGTGAGTGTTCTCATGTTTTTCATTTTGTTCTTCTTAAATGCATCTTCCAAGCTTTGTCTTGAGGGTAGAGACCCAAAATTTCCCAGTTAGGAAAATTTTGCTTCCTTCTGCAAACATGGAGGGATTCACTGGCCTCCTGCCATCGTGGCCTTAGTCTCTGTTTTGAAGGTGAGACAGCAGAGACTGCTCTGGAAAGTCTGCCCTTGGTCTTCTGCAGAAAGACACAAGTCCCTGGTGGGTTCAACCTGCATCCCTTGAGTGTTCTGAGATAGTTTTGTAAGTTTCTTCCAAGCATGCAGAATTATTTATTTCCCTCCTTCACTATCAGGGCACCATTGACAGTGATGGGGCATATTGCTCTCTGGTAGCCCATGTTTGTCCACACTGACATACACAGTGTCCATTCAACTGCCAGTATGAGTTTCTCTCATTTCACTCTATGCCACCTAGGTTTGATCTATTCCAGTTGGTAATTCTTCTCCTTGTACTACTTGATTGATTGGTACTACATTGCAGTAGTGGCATTGGTATTTCTTTTACTTAGATACCTTTTTCATGGATTCATATCATGGAGTGAATTTATTATTGACTTGAGATTGCAGATATTAAGCCATTAAAAAGTGTGTTACCACCTTATTGATCCCTAAGCTCTCCTTTTCCTAGAAACATCAGTAATGGACAGTAATTTGTTCCTGTTTTAAGGCTTATCAAATACTGCATTTAACGTATATGGAACTGTAATGTAATTCTGTTCTCTGCATCTGTATTAAGAATCTGATTCAATTAGCACCATCACAGAAATTAGGGTAATCAATTAGATTTGATATAAGGCCAAATTCTCACAAAGTAAATACTCTTTGGGCTGGGCCCCACTGTAATTCCCTAACCCCACACCACAAAGCACTCATTCACTCCTGCACACTCTCATCCAATCACCCACTCATTCACAAAACGTCAGTTCAAAACAATCAAATTAATATCTGCTCAAGCTAAAGGAATCATCAAGAATTCACTCTGGTGTTACTATATTGCAAACTATCAAGCTTAATCATTTAAACTTAGATTTTTCTTATGAAAATCCACAGTGGCTATACTCAGTCAAACACTTTTTACTGATTAGCCAGGAAGTAACAATCAAAATTCATGCTACAAATTAGCTATCACAACAAGGTTGACTTGGTGCAAGGGAAAGCTTGTACATTTGTCTGCTAGCCGGTAATTGATAATCCCAGTTGTGAATGTTACTGATGCATTTAAAAAGTTCCATCTTTGAAGAAGTGTGGATCTAGATCAGATGCCAACATGATATTTTTTATGAATAACTTAGCCCATGTGTTTTGTAGTGATTACAGAAAGGTTTTAATCTATTGTTTTTGTTTAGAACAGTGATAAAAAAAAGTTTATCATATCACTATATGGTAGCCAATCCTGGGCCACAGCAAACCATATCAAAACATCCATCCCGCTGAATCTGAACACAGGGTCACGGGGGTCTGCTGGAGCCAATCCCAGCCATCATAGGGCACAAGGCAGGAACCAATCCTGGGCAGGGTGCCAACCCACCGCAGGACACACACAAACACACCCACAAACCAAGCACACACTAGGGCCAATTTAGAATTGCCAATCCACCTAACCTGCATGTCTTTGGACTGTGGGAGGAAACCCACGCAGACACAAGGAGAACATGCAAACTCCATGCACGGAGGACCCGGGAAGCGAACTCGGGCCTCCTAACTGCAAGGCAGCAGCGCTACCACTGCGCCACCGTGCCGCCCCTCCATATCAAAATGTTATGTTATGTAAATCGTGTTGCATAATACATAAGACAATTATCCAGTCATATGCTCACAATGCGCAAAATGCATGCATTTTTGCTAACATATTGTTAAGTAAATATTTTTAGAAAAATCAGTACCAAGCATAAATAGGAAACACAATTCACATGAGATTGAGTTTGTGAACTCAAGATCCTCCACTTCTTCTCCTTCATTAGTCAAGTGATATAAGCTTTGAATCAGATACTGGATAGTGGGCAGATTAAAGAACTGTTTGATGTAGGAGACAAGGCAACACAATAGTTGTCATTGCTGCCTCACAGATTTAGTCTCCTGGGTTCAAATCAAATGCCTACATGTTATCCATGTGGAGTTTACAAGCCTGTATAGATTATTCCCCTAGTAATCTGGTTATCCTCACATATCCCCCAAAGGTGATGTAGTTAGATGATTTAGCTATTCCATATAAGTGTGCCCTGTGATGGACTGCTCCCTGTTGGGACTGTGTTATGCCCTCCACTTAGTGTTTCTGGGACAGGCCTTGGGCCCTATAACCCTGCCATGGATTTGGCAGGTTTGAGAGTGACTAACTGACTGTTTGAAGATCACTGCACTCTAGTCCTGTTTGAGAATTAGAGGTATTTAGTCTATGTAATTTTCTGTTATGTGTGTTTATTTTGGGTACTTCCGGTAAACATTTCCTAAGATGCTATTGTCATTGGCCATTTAGTTGTATTTTTATTGCTATGTGATATTTAGCTTTGTTAATTAAAAATGTGAAAATGAGCATGACTATTGCAGTACTCAATGTGCAATATACTGAGATCGATGTTCAATGAAATTTGATAGCAAAATCAGAAAATTGAGTCATGAGACTGCTCACACTACACTTTCACCTGACTGAAATTTCAAACATAAAAGAAATTCTTCTAAACATACCACAGCCCAATCATAAGATGCCATCTGGCATTGCAACCCCTCTCATATTGCACATAAAACTATGGCTGATGAAGCTGAATTTTGGGCTGACTCACAAAATCAGTCGACTACAAATTTGGTTTAAAATTACACAGTGTATACCCAGCATTAGAAAGTGATTGTTAAATTTATAATGGGGAAATCCTTCATGATCCTCGCTCTTCAGATTAATACATCAATGTAACACATAAGGTACCAGCATTTATGAATGCACACTTCAAGCACTGCTTTGCATATATATATTCACATCGGCAATCTTTAAAGGGGGACTACATACAACTGATGAAAAACATGAAAAGAAATCATGTACTTGAGTGAACAGCATAAACAAATGAAAATTATAAACATCTAATAACGATAATAATATACTCAAATTTCACATCATTCCAATGGATTAATTACATGCTTCAATTCAAAAGAATACAATTTTCTGTAAAACTGTGTTTTGAAATGACCATCAACAAAAGCCAAGTCAATAGGAAAAGCAGAAAAAGAAGGAACTGATCTAATGCTTTAGTCATTTGTGCATAACATGTTCAAAAGTAAGAAGTTCCAGTAATCTAATATTATTATTACATTTTATTTGACTGATTAATTTATCCAAGGCAATTTACAACATTTGAAACACAAATGGTTGCTTCTCTATTGTTTTATCAACTCAAGCACAAGTGACTTGTTCATAGTCACCCAGTGTCAGTCACAGGATATGACCTCACAACTTAAGTATTGGAAGTGCAAGGCCTTAACCACTACAACACACTCATTGCCAGTAATATTAGCCCTTTGTTAAAAAAATAAAAAATAAAAATATGGAAATATTCTTTCATTTTCCACCACTTAATCTGGACCAGGTTGTTAGGGACAGCAGTCTTTGCAGTGAGGTCATACATCCCTTTCCCCAGCCACACTTGCCAATTCATGCCATGGGATCCAAAAGCATTCTCAGGCCATTTGGGAGATATAATTCTACAAGCGAGCCCGGGGTCTTCTCCCATACACCTCCAAAGAGGGGCAGCCAGGAAACATCCATATCAGATGCCTGAACCATCTCAATTGGGTCTACTCCTAGCCTCTCACAAATGTCTGTGCTTCTCATCCTATCTCTAAGGGAAAGCCCAGCCACCCTGCAAAGAAAGCTCATTTCAGCTGCTTGTTCACACGATCTTGTCCTTTCAGTCATTACCCATAGCTTATGACCATGAGCTGAGGGTAGGAATATAGACTGACTGGTAAATTGAGAGCTTTGCCTACTGGCTCAGCTACTTCTTCACCACTATGGATCAGTATCGTGACTGATGACTGCATTCACTCCCCCATTTCATCTGTTAATATAACCATTTCTTTTCCCCCGTCACATGAAAAAGACCTCAAGATAACTAATCGCCTCCACTTGAAGCAGTAACACACCTCCCTCTCAGAGTACAGAGTCCACCTATTTAAGGCCATGGCACCTGATTTGGAGGTGCTAATCCTCATCCCTGCTGTGTCACACTTGATTACAACCAGTCCTAATGCACGTATGCTGGTGTTCACAACTCAATAACACCAATAGGACCACATCATCTGCAAAGAGCAGTGATGCATGTCTAAGGCCTCCAAACTGGACACCCTTCCTTTCCTGTCTGAGAACAGTGTTGATGTTTTCACCGAGTATAAAAACACAGCTCACATTGCGGTTATACAGAGACTGAATAGCCCTTATTAGCAGCACCTACAAATATTGCATACAGAAAAGCATTTAATTACATAGTACTTTTTTTTTTTTTATTTATTTATTAATTTTATTACAATCAATACATAGCAATCAAGTTTTTACAAAAAAAAAGAATTATGCTAAGAACAGATCGATCCCCACCCTTGAGAGAGAGAGCAAGCCAAACGTGTAAAATTTAAGGCTTTTAAAAATACCTAAATCAACAAATTCTCTGTGCTTTATAAAATCATTTCAAAATATTACTGATTAGATCCTGCCATGTTTTGAAAAAGTCTGCACAGATCCTCTAACTGAGTATTTGATTTTTTCCAATTTTAAATAATATAACACATCAGTTTCCCACTGACTTAAAAGAGGAGAGTTTGGGTTCTTCCAGTTTATCAGAATAAGTCTGCGTGCCAACAGTGTAGTGAATGCAATCACAGTTTGTTTGTCTTTCTCCACTTTAAGACCCTCTGGAAGAACCCCAAACACAGCTGTTAATGGGTTAGGAGGGATTGTGAGTCCAAGACTGTCTGAGAGGTAATTAAAAATTTTGTCCAGAATAATGTTAATTTGGAGCAGGCCCAGAACATGTGACCTAGTGAGGCTGGGGCTTGGTTGCAACGCTCGCAGGTTGGATCATGCCCTGGAAACATTTTGAGAGTTTTAGTCGAGACAGATGTGCTCGATATATAATTTTGAGTTGTATAATTGTATGCTTTATGCATATGGAGCTTGAGTGAATTCTCTGCATTGCTACTTTCCACTCCTTTTCTGATATATTAATTGAGAGGTCATTTTCCCAGTGTCCTCTTGGATCTTTGAAAGGAAGGGATTGTAAAAGGATTTTATATATTGTAGAGATGGAGTCTAACTCCTTGAAATTGAGCAATAATTTTTCCAGCGTGGATGAGGGTGCAAGATGAGGAAAATCTGGAAGGTTCTGTTTAACAAAGTTCCTGATTTGAAGATAGTGAAAGAAATTTGTAGCTGGAATGTTAAATTTGGAATGTAATTGTTCATAGGATGCAAAGACGTTGTCTATATAAAGATCTCTAAGCAAGTTAATTCCAAATTTTTCCAGATATTAAAACTGCATATGTTTGTGAGGGTTGAAAGAGGTGGTTCTTTTGCAGGGGTGCCACAGAAAGAAGCTTCTCCGTCTTAAAATGCTTTCTACATTGGTTCCAGATTCTAAGTGAGTGGAGCACAATTGGGTTATTAGTGTATTGCCGATAACGTGTGTTTATTGGAGCACAAAGCAAGGAATACAAAGAAGTACTGCAGGATTTTACTTCTATTGCGGTCCATGCCTGTGTATGTTCTTCTATTTGTGTCCAGGTTCTTATCGACTGTATATTTGCCGCCCAGTAATAAAACTGGAAGTTAGGTAGAGCCATGCCGCTTCTACCTTTTGTCTTTGTAGGGTCGCTCTTTTGATGCGTGGATGTTTAGAATTCCAAATAAATGAGGTTATTGTTGAATCTAATTGCTTAAAGAACGATTTATTAATGTATATTGGTATGTTTTGAAATAAAAAGGGGCTTAGGAAGAATATTCATCTTAACAGTGTTAATTCTTCCAGCTAGTGTGAGATGAAGGGTTGACCATCTATGCAAGTCTTGTTTAATTTTTTCCATACAGACACGAAATTTTGTTGATAAAGAGCTTTATGTTTACTTGTGATGTTTACCCCGAGGTATTTAAACTGTTCTGCAATGATAAAAGGAAGGGTGTCTAATCTAATATTATATGCTTGCGAATTCACCGGAAAGAGTACACTTTTATTCAGATTAATTCTGAGACCAGAGAGCTTTTGAAATTCTGTGAGTGCTGCTAAGACTGCAGGCACAGAATTTTCTGGGTCCGATATATACAGTACCATGTCATCTGCATATAATGAGATTTTCTGTTCCAGTCCTTCTCTGCTAATCCCCTTTATCTGATCAGTATTTCGACAATGTATTGCCAGTGGTTCAATGGCAATTGCAAACAGCAGTGGTGACAAAGGGCATCCTTGTCTTGTGCCACGCTCTAGTTTAAAGTAGTCTGAGCAAATGTTATTGATGCAAACTGAAGCTTCTGGGTTAGTATACAGTAATTTAATCCATGCACAAATGTTCGGCCAAACCCAAACTTCTCCAAAATAGTAAAAAGGTATTTCCATTCAATCATGTCGAATGCTTTTTCTGCATCCAATGATAATAATATTTCTGGGGTGTTTGATTTAGTTGGTGAGTATATTACATTAAACAGGCGTCAAGATTTGAAGATAAGTGTCGGCCCCTAATAAATCCAGTTTGGTCTTGTGATATTACTGAGGGGAGTACATAGTACTTCTAACATACATGATAAACTGACGGCAGCATAACTGATGCCCATTGTTATACGGAATTTGGTGAGGCTGGGTAACTTAGCTAGTAGATACTACAATCTAATGTACAGTAAAGAAGTCATATCTTTGTTTTTTGTGGAAAATCACTAGAACAAAAAAATGTCTGAATGGAAAAAATAATCTAAATAAAATGCAGTGTAAGGATGTTGTACTTCAATGTAAAACAAGCATCAAAGTTTAATCATTCAGCAGAAAGTTAAATTTCCATTCTGACAAATACACTTGTGTTATTTCTATTACAGGTTAATCTGCACTCTCATAATCAATCATGTATTGCATTTAACACTTAATTAAAATAGCAGGCAGATGAAAGTCTTTTTAAGCAGTGGCATTGGAAATCTTGAATTGCACCACAGATCTCACCATTTGGTTTATTATTGCAATCAATGCAGGTTCACGGTTGCTTAACTTGCAGCTGCGGTGTCTACCGTTCATTTATGGGTCCATTCTCAGCTACTTACTGACTGAATTCATTATTTGAATGATCATTGCAGATATCTGTGGTCTAGTAATTTTTTATCAGCTTCGTAATTTAAAATGTTTCTCAATATTCACGCACAATGTTTGATTTACACATAGTTCTACAACATCATTTCATATCTCACTCTTCTCAGTACTGAATTAATTGTCAACAATACCATTATACAATTCTATACACATTTTTCAAAGTAAAAACTATAAGGCAATCACCAGCCACACTGACCTGACACTAATATGATATTCGATAAAGATGATGTTGCTCAAAAGAAATAGAGCAAGAGTTGGTGCCACATAGAGAACATTACACCGGTCTATCAAATTGTTTCGACTAGATGATTCACTTTAAAATGAATATAGGCACTAAGACTGAATTTTACAAAGTCATAACATTGTACATAATACAAATCATTTATTTCTTAGATATTCATTTAACTGGCAGAGAAACGTACTGTGAATTCTTAAGCCGAACTCATCATTAAATAGTCATCGGTCACTGGGTAATCTAACAACAACATCAAGAGCGAGAACATTTATTACTAATAGCACATTTTAATACAAAAAATGTAGCTCAGAGTGGTTTACATGATTTTAAAGAGAACAGATAAATGGAGTATTAAGAATAATAAATACAAATAAATCCATATGCCCTTACTTGATACAGATCGTCCTTAATTATAGATTACATTGTTAAATTTGTTTTGTAAGTCTCTACTGATTCTATACCTAATGAAACAAAACCAAATGTGTAAAGCAAACAAATGAAATAGAATTTATAAATGGATTCTCAGAGTTCTGGCTAGTAGTTCTGGCTTGCATAAGTAGAAACCAATGGGATCTGAGAACTTTTATAACCCCAAATGGTTTCTCTCACCTAATCAATGATTCCAAAAACATAATGCAGGTACACTCTCCTGTTCAAAAACATCAATTAAATCACACAGCATGCCTAAATGATATCATCAACATGCAATAGTGGAAAAATTAACAGAGAAAAAAAAATAATTAGAGAAAACTTAAAAAAAAAGCATGCAGCATAAACCACTGACAAATTCCACTTTGAGTTCAGCACATTTGAGCAATACTTTAACATATTTCAAAATTAAATAATTTGCCTTTTTATTTATTTTTGGTTTTCGGGTTTCTTTTCTGGGGACCGAGCTGGGAAAGATGTGCAGCAGGTTAGGGTAATAAAGAATAAAGATGGAAACATACTCACAAGCCAGGAGAGTGTGTTGAGTAGATGTAAAGAGTACTCTGAGACGCTGATGAGTGAAGAGAATGAGAGAGAGAAGAGGTTTGATGATTTGGAGATAGTGAATCAGGAAGTGCAACGGATTAGCAAGGAGGAAGTAAGGACAGCTATGAAGAGGATGAAGAATGGAAAGGCTGTTAGTCCAGATAACATACCTGTGGAAGCATGAATATGTTTAGGAGAGATGGCAGTGGAGATTTTAACCAGATTGTTTAATGGAATCTTGGAAAGTGAGAGAATGCCTAAGGAGTGGAGAAGAAGTGTACTGGTGCCAATATTTAAGAATAAGGGGGATATACAGGACTGTGGGGGGGATAAAAATTGATGAGCTACAGTATGAAGTTATGGGAAAGAGTAGTGGAAGCTAGGTTAATAAGTGAGGTGATGATTAGTAAGCAGCAGTATGGTTTCATGCCAAGAAAGAGCACCACAGATGTGATGTTTGTTCTGAGGATGTTGATGGAGAAGTATAGAGAAGGCTAGAAGGAGTTGCATTGAGTCTTTGTGAAGCTGGAGAAAGCATATGACAGGGTGCCTTGAGAGGAGTTGTGGAATTGTATGAGGAAGCCGGGAGTGGC